>NC_058082.1:503336018-503604017 GCF_014858855.1 Bufo gargarizans | reverse complement strand
TATTGCATTGTACTCAATTTTTTTTATTGATCTTTATTAAAAATATGGCATATTTTTTTCTGTACAGAGCTGACATGCTCTAGTAGCACCTTTTGGATTTTCTGTCTTTTCCGTCAAACCAGGAGCAGACGGACTCCTTACCTCTGCTCTCTGACCTTATAAAGACTCATTATAGCTCAGTTCTTATCTTGCTGATAAGAATGTGGCTTCAATAAGTGTTTATGACCTATCAGTAGTTGAGAGATAAAGCTTATTAGATTTTACATATAGGGTTCGGACCGCGCGTATCATAAATAGACGGTATACCGTCTATTTTTGATACGCACGGTCCGAACCCTATATGTAAATTCCATGAAAATGTGATCGACCCCACAACACTCCTCGGACCTGCAGCGGAATCTTTTGCGGACTGGTGATTAAATATCTTTCTTTTCAAAGCTTATTAGATGACTGGCACAAAGTGAAAGTACCAGTCACACAGCTAGAAGAACAGTTACCTCTTTGTGACAGAATGGCTCAATATTTTTAATAAAGGCCAATTGAAAAAATTATTTATTAGCCAAAAAATAAGTAACATGCAATTATTAAAAAATTGCCTCCGGAGGTGTACATGTAGCCTTTAACACTAAACAGCCCATTTGCCATTGAAGTGTCTCTATTCAGTTGATACACGAAATGCGTGATCAGAAAATTTGTTTTAATCAAGTTTTAAAAATACTTTTTATTATTTGAATTTTTGATGTTTTTCACATTTACTATGTCTCTGTCTACTGTATATTTAAAAAAACTATACAAATATCTGGCACTTTTCGCACTGACCACTAAGCCTAAAATAGACCATAGACACAATGGACATTAGGGAACCTCACTGACTTCTATTGGAGAGTTTTCTAGGCTTACTCTGGGACCTGTGCAGAGGTCAGGAGGCAGTAGATAAGCTGTGATATCACCTATTGTAAATAGTCAATCCTGTGTTATCTATGTATAGGTGATCTCTGTTGTTGTAATTCTGCCTGTAATGATAAAGCGGTGGCTACTAAAAAGTTACCCACACAGAACAGGAAGTCTGAACATATTATTAGGCCTATAGGCCAGTGTGAAAATTGCATGAGTGTAGACTTTTTTTTAAAATAAATCTAGATTCTAAATAAACTGTTTAACATAAAAAAGTAATTTAGATAATAGATCATTTTCGGATAACACATTCTCTTTAATGATTAATATCTCCTATAAATATTAGAGCAAGGTCAGCCATACCTGCTGATGTCAGCAGGAAGGGCCGACTCTCTTATGTGTATAGGGGTCTCCCGAGAAATAAGAATCGGACATGGTGATATTTATTGTATAATCCCTTTGTTCCCAGGGGTATCTGGTATTGGTTTACTGAGCTGCCTTCATTGGTTTACTGCCCTGCCCTCCCTCAACCATGCCAAGTGTGCATGTCTTTTGGGAATGTCAGAAGTCATAGCTTTCAGTTGAACAAGTGTTTGGGTGACAGCTATTAAAAAAACACTCACCTTCTCCCTGGCTGTGACGCTCTCCGCTGAGAAACAGGGCAGTCTCCTCCCTGTACCTATGCAAAAATTTGCATACAGGGTGGGAGAATTTAACGGGGGCCACAGCGGGCGAATGGAGCGGCGCCCAGAAAAAATAGTAAGTGCTATTATATCCCCGCTGTATGCCCTACATATCCTGATACTTAGTTTATAAAGTCTGGACCCATGAAAGGTCCTCTTTAACCACTTCAACCCCGCTAGCTGAAACCCCCTTAATGACCAGGCCACTTTTTACACTTCTGCACTACACTACTTTCACCGTTTATTGCTCGGTCATGCAACTTACCACCCAAATAAATTTTACCTCCTTTTCTTCTCACTAATAGAGATTTCATTTGGTGGTATTTCATTGCTGCTGACATTTTAACTTTTTTTATTATTAATCGAAATTTAACGATTTTTTTGCAAAAAAATGACATTTTTCACTTTCAGTTGTAAAATTTTGCAAAAAAAACGACATCCATATATACATTTTTCGCTAAATTTATTGTTCTACATGTCTTTGATAAAAAAAAAATGTTTGGGTAAAAAAAAAAAAATGGTTTGGGTAAAAGTTATAGCGTTTACAAACTATGGTACAAAAATGTGAATTTCCACTTTTTGAAACAGCTCTGACTTTCTGAGCACCTGTCATGTTTCCTGAGGTTCTACAATGCCCAGACAGTACAAACACCCCACAAATGACTCCATTTCGGAAAGTAGACACCCTAAGGTATTCACTGATGGGCATAGTGAGTTCATAGAACTTTTTATTTTTTGTCACAAGTTAGCGGAAAATTATGATTTTTTTTTTTTATGCGTGAGAAGTAGTTTGCAATCAAAATCTGTAAAAAATGACCGGTGAAATCCGAAAGGTGCTCTTTGGAATGTGTGCCCCTTTGCCCACCTAGGCTGCAAAAAAGTGTCACACATCTGGTATCGCTGTACTCAGGAGAAGTTGGGGAATGTGTTTTGGGGTGTCATTTTACGTATACCCATGCTGGGTGAGAGAAATATCTTGGTCAAATGCCAACTTTGTATAAAAAAATGGGAAATGTTGTCTTTTGCCAAGATATTTCTCTCACCCAGCATGGGTATATGTAAAATGACACCCCAAAACACATTCCCCAACTTCTCCCGAGTACGGCGATACCAGATGTGTGACACTTTTTTGCAGCCTAGGTGGGCAAAGGGGCACACATTCCAAAGAGCACCTTTCGGATTTCACCGGTCATTTTTTACAGATTTTGATTGCAAACTACTTCTCACGCATATGGGCCCCTAAAATGCCAGGGCAGTATAACTACCCCACAAGTGACCCCATTTTGGAAAGAAGACACCCCAGGGTGTTCCGTGAGGGGCATGGCGAGTTCTTAGAATTTTAGTAAATTAAAATTAGTGGAATATGAGACTTTGTAAGAAAAAAAAAAAAAAAAGAAATCATAATTTTCCGCTAACTTGTGACAAAAAATTAAAAATTCTAGGAACTCGCCATGCCCCTCACGGAATACCTTGGGGTGTCTTCTTTCCAAAATGGGGTCACTTGTGGGGTAGTTATACTGCCCTGGCATTTTAGGGGCCCAAATGCGTGAGAAGTAGTTTGAAATCAAAATGTGTAAAAAATGACCTGTAAAATCCTAAAGGTGCTCTTTGGAATGTGTGCCCCTTTGCCCAACTAGGCGGCAAAAAAGTGTCACACATGTGGTATCGCCGTACTCAGGAGAAGTTGGGGAATGTGTTTTGGGGTGTCATTTTACATATACCCATGCTGGGTGAGAGAAATATCTTGGCAAAAGACAACTTTTCCCATTTTTTTATACAAAGTTGGCATTTGACCAAGATATTTATCTCACCCAGCATGGGTATATGTAAAATGACACCCCAAAACACATTGCCCAACTTCTCCTGAGTACGTCGATACCACATGTGTGACACTTTTTTGCAGCCTAGATGCGCAAAGCGGCCCAAATTCCTTTTAGGAGGGCATTTTTAGACATTTGGATCCCAGACTTCTTCTCACGCTTTCGGGCCCCTAAAATGCCAGGGCAGTATAAATACCCCACATGTGACCCCATTTTGGAAAGAAGACACCCCAAGGTATTCAATGAGGGGCATGGCGAGTTCATAGAATTTTTTTTTTGGGCACAAGTTAGCGGAAATTGATTTTTTTTGTATTTTCTCACAAAGTCTCCCTTTCCGTTAACTTGGGACAAAAATTTCAATCTTTCATGGACTCAATATGCCCCTCACGGAATACCTTGGGGTGTCTTCTTTCCGAAATGGGGTCACATGTGGGGTATTTATACTGCCCTGGCATTTTAGGGGCCCTAAAGCATGAGAAGTTTTTACACAAGTTAGTGGAATATGAGACTTTGTAAGGGAAAAAAAAACAATTTCCGCTAACTTGGGCCAAAAAAATGTCTGAATGGAGCCTTACAGGGGGGTGATCAATGACAGGGGGGTGATCACCCATATAGACTCCCTGATCACCCCCCTGTCATTGATCACCCCCTGTAAGGCTCCATTCAGACGTCTGTATGATTTTTACGGATCCACGGATACATGGATCGGATCCGCAAAACGCATACGGACGTCTGAATGGAGCCTTACAAGGGGGGTGATCAATGACAGGGGGGTGATCAGGGAGTCTATATGGGTGATCACCCCCTTGTCATTGATCACCCCCCTGTAAGGCTCCATTCAGACGTCCGTATGCGTTTTGCGGATCCGATCCATGTATCCGTGGATCCATAAAAATCATACAGACGTCTGAATGAAGCCTTACAGGGGGGTGATCAATGACAGGGGGGTAATCAGGGAGTCTATATGGGGTGATCAGGGGTTAATAAGTTACGGGGGGGGGGGTGTAGTGTAGTGTAGTGGTGTTTGGTGCTACTTTACACAGCTACCTGTGTCCTCTGGTGGTCGATCCAAACAAAAGGGACCACCAGAGGACCAGGTAGCAGGTATATTAGACGCTGTTATCAAAACAGCGTCTAATATACCTGTTAGGGGTTAAAAAAATCGTATCTCCAGCCTGACAGCGAACGATCGCCGCTGGCAGGCTGGAGATCCACTCGCTTACCTTCCGATCCTGTGAACGCGCGCGCCTGTGTGCGCGCGTTCACAGGAAATCTCGGCTCGCGCGAGATGACGCATATATGTGTGACTCTGCGCAGGGCTGCCGCCTCCGGAACGCGAATCTGCGTTAGGCGGTCCGGAGGTGGTTAAACTCATCTCATCAGACACAGTCAGGGGTATACCAAATGTAATTCCAGTGACTTACAGGTGACGACTCCACAGATTCTTGAGTTCTTCACTTTCCTTTTCTTCTCCATTTGGTCCAAATCATCATGCGCAGACATCTGGTCACGGGTGTACCACCCTCTCTGTTATATATGAAGACACCAGGATTAATAAATGAAATATGGTAGATTGGGTTATAATAGATTTTACATTAGGGCCCAGGAGATTAGGTTACACCACTGCCTTCACTCATTGCTTCTGTAGTCCATCTCTATTCTCTATAGCAAAGAACCTCCCTATCCAGCTGCCCTTTTAACATGCCCATCTTGTAGCAACTGTACCAACTGTGCTGCCCAATGCCCCCCAATTACTGTACTGCCAAAATAAAAGATCTAAAGTACAGAACTAGAAAATGATAGGGCCAAAAGCAAACTTTAGAAATCAAACCCCAGACCAGTCCCCAAAATTAATACAAACCTTCTGACTAGATTAGTCCCACATTCATACAAATCCCAGATAAGACCCTACGTTTATACAGAAGACAAATTCATACAGACTCCAGAATCATGTGGCCCCTCTATAACCTCCTTCCCTTAAATGCAGACCTCAAATCAGACCCCAGATTAATGTGGCTCCCTATAACACCCAGTCCCACCAACAATTAATTGGGATCTCAGATTAGACCACAAATTCATGTACCCCCCTCCCACAAATCCCTGCAGACCTCCTATCAAACCCCCAAATTCTTGAGCCCCCCTCCCTCAGACCCCTGCAAACCTCAGTTCATTCCTCAAAATGTTCTGCCCCACCCCCCTCAGATCCTTGCAGACCTAAGATGAGACCACAAAAGTCATGTATCGCTCACAGATCCATGCAGATCACAGAATTCATGCCACCCCCACAGATCCCAGTAGACCTCATATCAGACCACAGAATTCATGCCCCCCTACAGATCCCTGCAGACCTCATATCAGACCACAAAATGAATGCCCCCTTCAGACTCCAGTTTTCATGTGACTCCCCCTATCCCCTCCCTCAGATCCCTGCAGACCTGAGATCAGACAAAAAAATAAAATAAAATAAAACAACTCTCCTCTCCAGCTCCGGACAGCTCCTCTACTCTGCAGCTCGGTTCTTTTTGCTGCTCTGCACTGTGACCTGACGTCTGCACAGCATCAGGTCAGAGGGCACATCCACGTCTGACCTGACTGTATGAATTCAGGATGTAACGCGGCTGCCGGGAGAAGAGCAGGGAAAGGTGAGTGACTCATAGCTCCCTGGCTCGCAGCTCCTGTTTTAGAAAGATTTTTTTTTCACTTACAAATTGCACCCCACTCTGCAGCAAGGTAGCGCCCTAGGCAGGTGCCTACCTTCGCCTACCCATTGTCCAGGCCCTGCCACAGACCCACACCCAGATAAACAATGTGATTATAACTGTAGCTTAACCATATAACTTGCTACTTGAACGAGATAAGCCTTTCAGGTATTCCAAGGGAGTTATTATACAAGAAATGTTCCAGCATGTGGTGCTCTGTAGAGGCGAAACTGAAAGTCAGAGTCCACAATGAAGAACATTTTGTGATGTCCCAAACGCCATTATTATGTCACCAGGACCAGATGGCTCAATAAGATCACTGGCAAACTACAAACCGGATTCCAAAAAAGTTGGGACAGTATACAAATCGTGAATGAAAACTGAATGTAATGATGTGGAGGTGCCAACTCTAATATTTTATTCAGAATAGAACATAAATCACGGAACAAAAGTTTAAACTGAGAAAATGTACCATTTTAAGGGAAAAATATGTTGAATCAGAATTTCATGGTGTCAACAAATCCCCAAAAAGTTGGGACAAGGCCATTTTCACCACTGTGTGGCATCTCCCCTTCTTCTTACAACACTCAACAGATGTCTGGGGACCGAGGAGACCAGTTTCTCAAGTTTAGAAATAGGAATGCTCTCCCATTCTTATCTAATACAGGCCTCTAACTGTTCAATCGTCTTGGGCCTTCTTTGTTGCACCTTCCTCTTTATGATGCGCCAAATGTTCTCTATAGGTGAAATATCTGGACTGCAGACTGGCCATTTCAGTACCCGGATCCTTCTCCTACGCAGCCATGATGTTGTGATTGATGCAGAATGTGGTCTGGCATTATCTTGTTGAAAAATGCAGGGTCTTCCCTGAAAGAGATGACGTCTGGATGGGAGCATATGTTGTTCTAGAACCTGAATATATTTTTCTGCATTGATGGTGGCTTTCCAGACATGCAAGCTGCCCATGCCACACGCACTCATGCAACCCCATACCATCAGAGATGCAGGCTTCTGAACTGAGCATTGATAACAACTTGGGTTGTCCTTGTCCTCTTTGGTTCGGATGACATGGCGTCCCAGATTTCCAAAAAGAACTTCAAATCGTGACTCGTCTGACCACAGAACAGTCTTCCATTTTGCCACACTCCATTTTAAATGATCCCTGGCCCAGTGAAAACGCCTGAGCTTGTGGATCTTGCTTAGAAATGGCTTCTTCTTTGCACTGTAGAGTTTCAGCTGGCAACGGCGGATGGCACGGTGGATTGTGTTCACTGACAATGGTTTCTGGAAGTATTCCTGAGCCCATTCTGTGATTTCCTTTACAGTAGCATTCCTGTTTGTGGTGCAGTGTCGTTTAAGGGCCCGGAGATCACGGGCATCCAGTATGGTTTTACAGCCTTGACCCTTACGCACAGAGATTGTTCCAGATTCTCTGAATCTTCGGATGATGTTATGCACAGTTGATGATGATAGATGCAAAGTCTTTGCAATTTTTCGCTGGGTAACACCTTTCTGATATTGCTCCACTATCTTTCTGCGCAACATTGTGGGAATTGGTGTTCCTCTACCCATCTTGGCTTCTGAGAGACACTGCCACTCTGAAAAGCTCTTTTTATACCCAATCATGTTGCCAATTGACCTAATTAGTGTTAATTGGTCTTCCAGCTCTTCGTTAAAATTTACTTTTTCCAGCCTCTTATTGCTACTTGTCCGAACTTTTGGGGGATTTGTTGACACCGTGAAAATTTGAATCAACGTATTTTTCCTTTAAAATGATACATTTACTCGGATTAAACGTTTGATCTGTCATTTACGTTCTATTACAAATAAAATATTGACATTTGCCATCTCCACATTATTGCATTCAGTTTTTATTCACAATTTGTTTAGTGTCCCAACTTTTTTGGAATCCGTTTTGTATATCTTAAGAAGACTTGAGACTTCATCTTGAAGCCTGTGCCACATCACGACTAAGGATCCGCATCTACAGTGATCCGAAACCGGTCGATTTTCTGCATTGCTGTATGTTGGTTTTTATCTGCACGGGATTGAATAAAGCCTCAAGTATTTTTCAGTGAAGCTGGACCATCTTTCTTTATACTGTATATGTGTACCAAATCTTCCTCCCTGAGATATTAGTAAAGGGATCCCCAGTTTTTCTGGAAAGGGAGAAAGAGTCTCATATAAATAGTGAAAGCAGAAAAATTCTCATGATTATTGTTGTGAAGGATTATTCTCAGGATGTTGTAAAAAAAAATATATATATATATATTCATCAGGCTGAATCCAGCCTGCTTTTGTGGGAGGGGCGTAGAGGGCTTCTTAATCTCAGCCGCCCAGCTATCCTGGTGCACGTCCTCTCTCGCCTTTTCGTTTTGGTAGGAGGAGTTGCACCAGTTATTCCTCACTTCCGGCCAAGCTGCCCGCACGTGCAGCGTTTCTGTGCGCCAGAACCCGCCGCCGTCCAGGTAAGTTGCCCCCCTCCAGCTTCCTTTTTATCCCCCTCCCGCGTCCATACCACCCACCCCGCGCCTCCACTTCATCCCCCCGCCGGTCCGCTTCTTCGCCCGCCGCTTTTGCCTTGCCTCCATGCGCTCCAGCCTGGAGCGCATCACGTGGCCGCCAGACGGCAGGGCGGAAGTCGGCAGGGGCCGCCGGTACGATCCTCCTGCCCCCACACTCAGATCAGCGCATCCATCCCCAGGGTCCCACAGATCCCCCCTCCTACCGTGCCACCTCTCCCCGCAGGACCACACACCGCTCCGCCAGCTCCTCCAACCGGGTCCTTCGCTTGCGGCCTACTTCCGGTCCTCCCGCGACTTCCGCCCGCCGTGCGTCCCAGCGTGGAACGCATCACACAACCACGGCGTGTCAGGGGTCGGCTGGGCGGGGCCTGGCATCGGCATCCACTCCTGCATTCAGTCCGACCGATGCCGCCCGCCGCGGACCACCAATCACATCAAATACAGTCAACAGCGGGGACGGGTTCAGTGGCGCAGGACAATCCCGGCGCAGCGCCGCCCCAACAATGGCCTCCCCTGGTTCCACAGCATGATGGCCCCCGCGGCCTCCCCACCATAGCATAATGGTCTCCATGGCCTCCCCTGGCATAGCATGATGGCCTCCCCTGGTATTACAGTAGGATGGCCTCCGCGGCCTCCCCTGGCAGTATGATGACCTCCCCTGGTATCATAGCATGATGGCCCCCGCGGCCTCCCCTGGTATCATAGTATGATGGCGTCCACGGCCTCCCCGATATATAGTATGATGGCCTCCGCGGCCTCCCCTGACATAGTACGATGGCCCCTGCCATCTCACATCTCCCACCACACCTGGCATCAGGGGAGGGACAATGCGGCACCTGTCCCTCCCACTCTTGCCAACCCCACCCCCCGACACTGGTTCGCACACCCACCACCACTGGGGCACTTCCCTGCGCGGGCTTGTCTTCCCCGGTGCTGGTCCAGTGCCCCCCCGCCGAGCGCCGCCCCCTCCTGGGTCCACCATCCCAGCACCCTCGCCAGGCGACCGGCGTCATCCCCCTCCGGGTGGCCACATCCGGGTTCACCAAAAAAAAAAAAAAAAAAAACACGTTTCCAAACACGTCCATCCTCCACCACTCTTCTGTCCGCAGTAACGCCCTGCTCTCTTCTCATCTATTTCCTCTCTCGCTGTCGCTTGTCGCTCTCCACAGGCAAGGCCTGTTTCCCTCCGTCCATCCGACATCGCCTGTCTGTGTCCTATCTCTCTCTTTGTTTTCCGCTTGGGTCACGCAACCCATGTGTCTTCAAGGTGGTGCGCCCACCTCGCATTCCCACACCTACCCAGGGCCTACCCCGGCTAGGCCCCACTTTGCCCCAACAGTCTTCACAGGTACGCCCTGAACCGCTCCTCAATCTTGTCCACCCAGGATCGCCCTGGCACATATTTCTCTCAGCAACCCCTTATCGCAAACTCCATCAGTTCTGCCGGGACGCCATCCCACCCATGGCGCGCCTTTCCACTCCCTTGCTTGCCACTGCAGCAGTCACACGTGTCATCCCCGGCACCGGCCCGGTCATACCCAAGGAAACCTCTGGTCACGCACCAGCTACAGTTTCCCAAATCAACACGTCCGGTCTTGTTCTTTCAGGTGATTAAGCTACTCCGTGAGTGCTCCCTTAGAATCTATTCGTTTTTTTCCAGGTAAGTAGCGGACACGATTCGCTATTCTGGCCGCCCGGCATAGCCAATCGTAGCATCATATACCATTCTTTCTAGGTGAAGTAGTGACAACCTCGGCTTCGCCAGTTTTTTCCATCCCCCTTTGTTCGCGACACGAACGGTTCCAGTGACTTAAGGTAAGTTGAGAGATCATGCCCAGCAAGGGGACCACACGTCCTCTGGCCTCGCCCAGACGCAAGGCACCACCTTCCCGCTACGCGCTTTTTCAGTCACATCGCCCACACCTATCTCGGTTCCCCCTCCAGCTTCGTCTCCCTCTTTGTTTTTTCAGCTCTACCATGTCCCATGTTTCCGATCTCAAGGACGCTCTATCGACCGTAGAGTCCGCGGTATCGGAACGAGCAAGTCGCTCTTCTTACCGGACATGGACCGTCCCCAAGATGATTGCCGAGCTGAACAGGCGAGGGATCCGCCATTCGGCCACAGCCCGGAAAGCCGAATTATACCGCCTCCTGTTTCCTGAGCCATCCACAGGGTCCACGGAACAGGTCTCCATGTCAACCATACAATTGTCACTGACGCAACTACACGCCACTATCAATAACCTGTCCAGTTCCATCTGCGACATCAACACCAGGCTCCAGGCAGTCGAAAGCAGGGACGCGTCGCCTGCCGCTCCCTCCAGTCCTGCCCCAGGTCCTTCCACTTCCCAGCCATCTTCCCCAGGTAGGTTGTCCGGGGCTCCCGAAATAGCACCTTCCTTTTTCGTCCCCGAAACCTGCGCAGGGACATACTCGCAGGCAAGGACGTGAACCTGGCAGCGGTCCTCATCTCCACGCACGACACGGTGGAAAACCGGACCATCACTTGCGGGGACGTGTCCGTAGTCCTGAAGGCCAAAGACTCCAGGCTGAACAAAAAACTCTCCATCCCAGAGTTCGTGCTTGCGTTCAGCCTCTACCGCGACATCATCTGCTCGGCACATCCAGCGAGAAGAGAGGAGCTGGACGCATAATTATACAGGGTTACGGAGCTCGGGCACAAATACGGAGGATTCGCTTTCTACGACTATCACTGGTCGTTTTCGGCGAAAGCAGCCGCAGCCCTCGCCCGGTTCCAGCATATCACCAACTGGGCCTCTCTAGACATGGAGCTATTCTGCAGACACTTTGCAGGTCTCAGGTCACCTTTTTGCTCCAACTGCCAGTCAGTTCTGCAAGCATCCGACTGGTGCCCACACTCTCATGCCACCTCCCAGCCCAAACAGCAGCCCAGCACTTCTGCCCCCCAGAAGCCGGGCCCGCTCCTGGACAAGTTAGGCCGCCCCATCGTGTACCTGGGGAAAAACCAGTTATGTTATAATTTCAATTCCAGCTTCTGCAACTACAGTAAATGCAAGGCGCTCCACATTTGTTCCACTTGCTTCCAGGCCCACCCCCAGTCCTCCTGCTCCCAGCGCTCGGCCAAAAGCTGACTAGCCGACATTAATGTCCCCCTTCCCTCCTCACTACCCACCACGATCCCGCCTTCGTCGAATTCCTGCATTCCGGTTTTTCAACAGGCTTCCACACCGGTCTTGTCACTCTGCCTCGGGATTCCTGGGAGACCCCCAATCTCATGTCGGCCATGGAGGACCCGGCCTCGGTGGATTCCCTTCTGCAGGTGGAGCTGCAGAAGGGTTTCATCATAGGGCCTTTTTCCACCCCTCCCTTCCAGTTCTACAGGGTGAGCCCCATCGGGTTGGTCTGCAAGAAAAATACCAATAAAAAACGCTTAATATACAACTTGTCAGCGCCTCATGCATCCAGCGTCCCGTGCCTCAACTCCTTGATACCGTCGGAAGAGTACTCCATGCACTACTCTTCCCTGGATGAGGCCATCCAACTCATCCTACAGGTAGGGGCAGGCGCTTGGCTCTCAAAAGCGGACATTTTGGACGCTTTTAAGCTTCTGCCAATCCAACCCCACCTCTGGAGGTTTCACGGGATCAAATGGAGGGACCAGTACTACTTTGCCACCCGCCTCACGTTCGGGTCAAAGAGCAGCCCCTGGCTCTTTGACCAGTTCGCCCAGGCCCTCCATTGGATCCTGATAAACCACGGCAACTGTCCCAGAGTCATACACTACCTGGACGATTTCTTACTGGTCGAGAACCCCAACCACGTGCCCGAAAGATTGGAAAGCCTCCTTAGCATTTTTTCCGCCTTACAGGTCCCAGTGGCGCCATCAAAGGTCGATGGCCCTAACACGGTCCTCACCTTCTTGGGTATCACGTTAGATACCTGCAGAATGGAAGCCAGACTCCCAGAGGACAAACTAGTCAGACTCCAATCATCCATTTCTGCTCACATCGGATCCAGAACCATGTCCAAGGGCGACCTGCAGTCACTTCTGGGCTCTCTGAATTTCGCAACCCGCATCATGCCACAGGGACGATCCTTCACTGCAAGACTCCTCCAATTGTTACCTACAGCCACAACCCAGGACTCGCTGAATCAACTGGACCGCGAAGCCCTGGCCGACCTTGACATGTGGAGGGTCTTTCTGTCAGCATGGAATGGCATCTCCATGTTCGTCCCTCGCTGGAGTCCCACCTGCCCGACAGTGTACTCCGATGCGGCAGCATCCGTCCGGTTCGGCGCCTTATTCGGCCAGCAGTGGTTCGCTGATTCCTGGCCCTCCCAGATCCACTCGGACCCTCAAGCCATTCAGTCCTCTCCTCTCCTCGAATTGTACCCCATCGTGGCAGCCACACAAGTCTGGGGCGAAGAATGGAGCAACATGCCCGTGCGCTTCATCACCGACAACCACACGGTCGTCGACGTCATCACCAAAGGCAGATCCAGCTCACCCAAAGTCATGCGCTTCCTTCGCAAGCTCACCTGGCTTGCCCTCAAGTACAATTTTAATGTCTTGCACCAACATCCAGGGCATCAGGATCATCGCAGCAGATGCCTTGTCTCGCTTAAACCTAACTCTCTTCTTCCAGGTCATGCGACAAGCCGAGAGAATCGGGATTCCCCTCCCCCCGGACTTCGGCTCCCTGATCCTGGACTAGACAGGCACTTATCCATGGCTCAAACTCTCATCCGCAAGTCCCTGTCCAAAAACTCCACAAGGAACTACCAGTCTGGTTGGAAAGCTTTCGAGGTATTTCGTCACCTTCACCCCAGGGGCAACGTAAGCGAAACTACTTTCATCATGGCTTTCCTGGCATACTGCCACAAGGACCTACACCTCTCTTTCAGCACCATCAGATCGTATCTGTCAGGGGTCCAGCATCACCTCATGATCCGTCATCCAGACAGCAACCCAATCTTCTCTTCCCACGCCATCAAAGCCACGCTGCGGGGTATTCAAAAAAGCTCACACAAATCCGGACCCTCCAGGCAACCCGTCTCAGGGGACCTGTTCAGGAAACTCTCATCCTCCCTAGACGGCAGTCCTTTTGGCCCTTTCAGAAGCTGCATTCTCAAAGCCGCCCTCTACTTAAGCTTTTACAGCTTTCTCCGGCCCGGGGAATTCACCGGCACCTCTCCTCACAACGTAGGCCCTGCTCTAAACCAACTCACCCGTAGTCACGAGCATTTCACTTTCACCTTGCCAGTCTCCAAAACCTCACAAACCGGGCCCCCAGTGCGCATAGAATACTTCCCTACTACCAACTCCTGGTGTCCTGTGGCCGTCCTCAACAGGTTACTAACCATCCTGGGCAATCGGGCTCCCACCAGCCCTCTCCTTCCTTTCCCGTCACGACCACTCACTACCTCGCAATTCGTCAAACACATTCGCAGCCTCGCGTCAGGGTTAGGGTTCAACCCCCAGGCCATCACGGGCCATTCATTCAGGATCGGAGCCGCCTCTGCCGCTTCCAAACATGGGGTCCCGGCCCATATCATCCGCAAGATGGGTCGCTGGAAGTCCTCCTGTTTATCACAATACATCCAAAAGCCGAAATCGCCGCGGCTTTCTCTGACTTAGTTCTGTAGTACCATCATTTACAATAAAGATTTGCTTCCTTAACCTTCCCTACTCGTATTTTGCCCCCTTTATTTGGCCTACCCTCGTCACGTGGCAACAGGCACACCACCAGCCACTTTAGCTAGATTAGGTTCAGTCACACTCTCCAGGCTTCGCGCCGTAGCCAGGACCACAAATTCAGCAGGCTGAATCCAGCCTGCTTTTGTGGGAGGGGCGTAGGGGGCTTCTTAATCTCAGCCGCCCAGCTCTCCTGGTGCACGTCCTCTCTCGCCCCTCCCTCTCGGCCCTTCTCCTTACATCTCCCATAGGGTATGCCCCCTTTATTTGGCCTACCCTTGTCACGTGGCAACAGGCACACCACCAGCCACTTTAGCTAGATTAGGTTCAGTCACACTCTCCAGGCTTCGCGCCATAGCCAGGACCACAAATATATATATATAATACATACACATAATATATATATATATTTATATGTATGTATATATATATATATATATATATACATACGCTATATTACATATCAAGGAACTTGTGCTTCCATGCAGACTTACAAAGCTGTTCTTATAATTAGACAGATCATTCCTTAATCGCTCTGCCCAATGACAGGGAGAACTGTGAAGTCTGTCAATTTCAGTTACAATGTCCTCTGTATGTTCTCCCCACACTTAGCTTCATGATCAGTTCAAGAAGGAAAAAGGAAGGTCTACTATCAGTGTTATAGCAAGGACATCACAGGAGTCTGGAAAGGTGAGTAACCAGTGAACCTCAGGTATATAATATTAAACCTTTCGCTGCCCTCCACCAGAAATCTTCAATTTAACCATAGGACTGTCCTAGACCACCAGGGATTCTTACATTTACCACTTCACTGCCCTAAACCACCAAGAATACTGAACTTAGCCCCCTCACTGCCCTAGACCACCAGGGATGCTGATATGAAAGGGTTTATCCAATTCTAGAAATGCCCCCCACATTGCCCTGGCCCCTCATATAGATCATACTTACCCCGCTCCCCGACACTCGCGTCACTCCGGATCCCTGTACATGCCGCCGCTGCATTTCTCCGTCGTGCGGATCAAAACATCCGGCAACCACCATTATTGCTATAGACTCCCAGACATACAGACATAAACTATGAAAATTATAGAAAAAAGTCCCAATCTGTATGACAAAACGTTCCGCAGCGGTTCCCATTTGTGAAGTGGGTAAAGATCACAGTTCAGACCATGCGTTTTTGAGGGACCGCGCGTTCCCTATTCAGGAGGTCAGACCTCTTCAATCTTGAGGCATCCAAAGTTTCTGACACAGGCAAATAAATCAGGTCCCCACTATGAGTACACTAAGGCACCTGTGGGATAACAGAAAGTTTGCATATAGTAAGCACTGTAGGTCAGGGGGGAGAAATAGGCATCTTTAACCTGAGCAAGCACATGTTATCAGAACAAGAAAAAAGTGTACTAAGTAAGGGTATAAAGTTCGCACCCACGCGAGGAATAACCATGTTCTTGGATGTGCATAAATACATTAGGAAATTAAATTTAGCAAAATACTTTGCGAATAGTCAAGCAGCTTCGATTAGAAACTTTGCCGAAAAAAAGGCAGGAAAAAATAAGACTAAAAAACTCACCCAAAACAATCAAGGGAAAGAGGAGTTCATGCACACATCTTTTCGAGAAAAGTCGAATTTTTTGCCGAGGAATAAAAACAATGAATGTGTTGAAGCCTTTAAAAGGGGGGTACTCAATGAATTGGAAAATAATTAAATAAATAAAATCCAGAGTACATAATCTAACGGGAAATAAAAACAGCGCTTAGAGGTCTAGAAAATAATAAAAAATATAGTGATCAAGCCGGCCAACAAAGGGGGGGGGGGGGGGTAGTAATCATGGATATCGATAAATATGAGGCAGAGTTAGACAGACAGTTAATGGATACGACTACATATCAGAAGAATCCCACGATGGAATATAAAAAAGAGCTAGATTCCTTGTTAAATAAAAAAGAGCTTGATTATTTGATGATAAAATTTCCTGTGATCCCTGTAATATATCCACTCCCCAAGATCCACAAAGATATGACCAATCCCCCGAGGAGACCCATTGTGTCCGGGATTAACTCATTGACAAGTCGACTAACAGAATATATAGTCATTTCCTTCAGAAGTATGTTGTGGAGGCCCCGTCATATTTAAAGGACACAGGATGTGTATTGAATCTGATAAAAAAATATAGACACCTGTGGAGAGAATATGTGGCTTGGTACAGTAGACGTAACATCACTGTACACTATTATACCAAAGGACTTGGGCATTAGGGCCATTCATGAAGTATTGACAGCTGATCCAGAGATGACAAAAGAACAGGAAGATTTTATTGTGGAATGTGTAGATTTCTGTTTAACACACAACTACTTTTGGTTTAAAGAGAACTACTACCTCCAGAAAGTTGGGACGGCGATAGGGGCAAAATTCGCCCCAAGTTTCGCCAACCTGTTTATGTCGGCATGGAAATCAGAGAGAATAACCCCCTTTTAAAGAAAAAGACAGAGTTTGGCCAACTTAATATATGGCGAAGATTTATAGACGACTGCTTTCTTATATGGGAAGGAGAAAAAAGAGGTTTAGAAAAACTAAATTGCACAGTTAAATATTAATGTTTGGAATATCAACTTCACGAGCAGCATCAGTGACAAAGAGGTGAATTTTCTCGATCTCACGATCTTTATAGAAGATAGGCAGCTTAAAACAAAAACCTTTTTTAAAAATACGGATGTGAATGGTTCAGATCGGGAGAATCCACCGCAATTGCACTGATGCTGCAATGTTCCAAGAACAGAGCTTACTGATCCAGGATCGTTTCCTGGAGAAGGGATATAATAAAGAGGACCTAGTGAAATGTAGCCGTGAGGTTCAAGAAAATTGGGACAAAAAAGGGTTAACCAATAAAGTAGAGGGAGAAAAAAAGAAGAATAAGAAAGATTTTAGATTTGCCTTTCTCACTAAATATACAGTCCAAGCAGGCCTTATAAAAAATTCCATTAGGAATAATTGGAGTGTACTCAAGAACGATCCGATCATAGGTGCAGAAATCCCCAGTCATCCCGATTTTATTTTCAAAAAGGCACCGAATTAAAAAAATCAATTGGTAAGAAAGAACGAAAATAAAATTTTTTTTTTTTCGTGGTCCGGGTTTTGTCTTCTGTGTAAGAATAGAAGTAATAAAGAGAAAAAGATGAACACCACAGTGATCCATTCGAATAAAAGAGATAAAGATTTTAAAATTACACTACGTGCAGAATTATTAGGCAAATGAGTATTTTGACCACATCATCCTCTTTATGCATGTTGTCTTACTCCAAGCTGTATAGGCTCGAAAGCCTACTACCAATTAAGCATATTAGGTGATGTGCATCTCTGTAATGAGAAGGGGTGTGGTCTAATGACATCAACACCCTATATCAGGTGTGCATAATTATCAGGCAACTTCCTTTCCTTTGGCAAAATGGGTCAAAAGAAGGACTTGACAGGCTCAGAAAAGTCAAAAATAGTGAGATATCTTGCAGAGGGATGCAGCACTCTTAAAATTGCAAAGCTTCTGAAGCGTGATCATCGAACAATCAAGCGTTTCATTCAAAATAGTCAACAGGGTCGCAAGAAGCGTGTGGAAAAACCAAGGCGCAAAATAACTGCCCATGAACTGAGAAAAGTCAAGCGTGCAGCTGCCAAGATGCCACTTGCCACCAGTTTGGCCATATTTCAGAGCTGCAACATCACTGGAGTGCCCAAAAGCACAAGGTGTGCAATACTCAGAGACATGGCCAAGGTAAGGCTACTTTCACACTAGCGTTCGGGCGGATCCGTTCTGAACGGATCCGCTCATAATAATGCAGACGGAGGCTCCGTTCAGAACGGATCCGTCTGCATTATTTTTAGCATAGAACAGCTAAGTGTGAAAATAGCCTAGTACGGATCCGTCCAGACTTTCAATGTAAAGTCAATGGGGGACGGATCCGCTTGAAGATTGAGCCACATTGTGGCATCTTCAAACGGATCCGTCCCCATTGACTTACATTGAAAGTCTGGACGGATCCGCACGGATCCGCACGCCTCCGCACGGCCAGGCGGACACCCGAACGCTGCAAGCAGCGTTCAGCTGTCCGCCTGTCCGTGCGGAGGCGAGCAGAGCGGAGGCTGAACGCCGCCAGACTGATGCAGTCTGAGCGGATCCGCCTCCATTCAGACTGCATCAGGGCTGGACGGCTGCGTTCGGGTCCGCTCGTGAGCTCCTTCAAACGGAGCTCACGAGCGGAAACCCGAACGCTAGTGTGAAAGTAGCCTAAGAAAGGCTGAAAGACGACCACCACTGAACAAGACACACAAGCTAAAAAGTCAATACTGGGCCAAGAAATATCTCAAGACTGATTTTTCTAAGGTTTTATAGACTGATGAAATGAGAGTGAGTCTTGATGGGCCAGATGGCTGGATTGGTAAAGGGCAGAGAGCTCCAGTCCGACTCAGACGCCAGCAAGGTGGAGGTGGAGTACTGGTTTGGGCTGGTATCATCAAAGATGAGCTTGTGGGGCCTTTTTGGGTTGAGGATGGAGTCAAGCTCAACTCCCAGTCCTACTGCCAGTTTCTGGAAGACACCTGTTTCAAGCAGTGGTACAGGAAGAAGTCTGCAAGGTAAGAAAAACATGATTTTCATGCAGGACAATGCTCCATCACACGCGTCCAAGTACTACACAACGTGGCTGGCAAGAAAGGGTATAAAAGAAGAAAATCTAATGACATGGCCTCCTTGTTCACCTGATCTGAACCCCATTGAGAACCTGTGGTCCATCATCAAATGTGAGATTTACAAGGAGGGAAAACAGTACACATCTCTGAACAGTGTCTGGGAGGCTGTGGTTGCTGCTGCACGCAATGTTGATGGTGAACAGATCAAAACACTGACAGAATCCATGGATGGCAGGCTTTTGAGTGTCCTTGCAAAGAAAGGTGGCTATATTGGTCACTGATTTGTTTTTGTTTTGTTTTTGAATGTCAGAAATGTATATTTGTGAATGTTGAGATGTTATATTGGTTTCACTGGTAATAATAAATAATTGAAATGGATATATATTTGTTTTTTGTTAAGTTGCCTAATAATTATGTACAGTAATAGTCACCTGCACACACAGATATCCCCCTAAAACTAAAAACAAACTAAAAACTACTTCCAAAAATATTCAGCTTTGATATTAATGAGTTTTTTGGGTTCATTGAGAATATGGTTGTTGTTCAATAATAAAATTAATCCTCAAAAATACAACTTGCCTAATAATTCTGCACTCCCTGTAAAGGGCAAATTACGTGTGACAGTATAGGGGTTGTATACATGCTGGAGTACCCTTGTGGCCTCCAGTATGTGGGTCGCACAACCAGAAAACTAAAAATTCGGATACAGGAACATGTGAACAATATTAAAAAGGGATTGGAGACTCATGGGGTATCGATGCATTTTAAAAAAGTTCACCAGAAAAACCCTAAAGGGCTTGCATTGACTGGATTAGAGGTGGTGAGAAATGACTGGCGGGGAGGAGATGCAATTAAGAAGATAGATCGGCGGGAGGTCAGCTGGATCTATGAGCTAGATACTATCCAGCCACAATGTCGAATTGGATTTAAAATCATGCCTGGTGGAATAAAATAGACGATTTTGAATAAGTAAAAGATCGATCGCCGTCAGCCAATAAGGTGAGGGAGGTGTGTAACTGAAAGAAGACACGACGATTGAGACCAATCGGCTAGTAAGTGAGTAATTAAGAGTGGGTTTATGAATGAATAAACTTGAAACTAAATGGAAATGTAAAGGGAGATAACTATATCTAGGATGCAATTGTAGATGCTGAAGGAAAAAGTTTCTAAGGAAGTTATAGGGATCCTATGGTTTTACTTTATAATGCATGTATGGAGGGGGGGGGGGGGGTATATAACATGTGGGAGGAAGAGTATGGTGACGCCCCTGACGAAGCTTGGAGCGAAACCCGGGTTGGGCAGATTTGAAAAAGACAGCCTTGACTGCTTTGTCTTACCATATGTTTGTGAGTATAATAAATACTTTTTATATAACCACTTGCTAGCGGTGCTTCACTATTAGAGGAATCCTTGTTTTAGTGGTGGTGAAGAGACGTGGATAGAGGAGAGCCGTGGAGCTATTTTATGTGCCTATATATCAAGCTGCGCTTGTGAGTATTTACACACAAGGAATTTCCTGGTGACCTGCAGTGCTTCACTATATGCAAACTTTCTGTTATCCCACAGGTGCCTTAGTGTACTGATAGTGGGGACCTGATTTATTTGCCTGTGTCAGAAATTTCGGATGCCTCAAGATTGAAGAGGTCTGACCTCCTGAATAGGGAACGTGCGGTCCCTCAAAAACGCATATACAGACATAAACCCCTTCACTGCCATAAAATACCGAAGATACCATAATTTACATCTTCGCTGTCTAGACCACCAGAGATGTAAACAATTACTGCACTAGACTTGGGTGATGTTTAGTACTATTTTCCTGGATACTATGCGCCCTTTACATTTGGCTGCTTCATACATAATTTTTAGAGCTCTGTATATTAATGTTGATTCATTTCTGTTCTGTAATGCCCACCTAATGTCTCCCAAGGCCTAGAGCAGGGGTCAGTAACCTTGGGCACTTCAGCTGTTATGAAACAACTCTCAGCATGCACACTTGCTGGTCTTGAAACTCCCACAGAGGTGAATGAAGCATTTTAGGAATTGTAGTTTAAGAAAAACTAGAGTGCCAGAGGTTGCCCTGGTTTAGAGGGAACATTTGATTTCACCTAGATATTATTGAGTATAAAAAAAAGACAAAAAAACAAGCCCTATTTTTTTGTTTCAATATTTTTTTAATTGAATCATTTTCAATACATAAATAGGCAGGGGTAGGAAAGAACTGGGGAAGGAAACAGGAAGGGAGAAACGTGAGGATATAGTCTCATGAGAGGCTATAAGAGGTTCCTAAACATTAAAGAGTCTTATACAAAAGCAACACATCTTATATAATACCATAATTTACATAATAGCTCTTGGAAAAGAGAAATACATCCTGTCATTAAGCAGCAGGAGTGCCATCAGCCACATGGGTTAGCCTAAACTGTCTCCATGGTTGCCAACTACTTCACAAATTTAGATTTTTTTTCCTCTGTAATTGGATAATTCCTTCATTCTACAGAGTTGGTCTAGTTTATTATACTATAGAAAGGGGGAGGGGGGGGGGGGTGTCTCTGTTTAGCCATTTGAGAGGTATAAGAAGCCTGGCTGCTTGAAAAAGTAATGTGGGCAAATTATATCTGGAGGGTGTCCAACAGGACTGTCTCAGGGGATAGACTAATCTTGGTCTTACAAATGATATTAACTTGGTTTTCAATTAGTTTCCAGTAGGACAAGATGGTAGAGGTAGGGCATGTCCAAAAAATATGGAGAAGTGTACCCACCTAATTTTAGCATCTACAATATTAATCAGATTTGGATAACCCCCGTTGTTTAAGCTTCTATGGATAATTATACCACCTAGTCATTAGTGATGAGTGAGGTTTTGAAAAATTTGATTTGGCCAATTCACCTAACCTCGTCAAGAAATTTGATTCGGTACAAATTACTTTGTCACAAATTGCTTTTCTTTGTGTGGAGTGGTCGCAATAAGCGGCGGGTTAATACTTACCTCATCCACTCGCTTGCGGAGAGGCCGTCGGCTCCCATGTCAATTGAAAAAACCTGCCAAAGGAACTGCGTGATGTCATGGCGTGCGTGACGTCATGACTGATGACATCACCGTGCACGGCCAGAGTGATCACGTGGTGATGTCTTCACACTCCTTGGGTAATATATATTTTTAGTAGCACTTAAGGCTTGTTTTGGAAGGACGAAGCCAGACCACTGGCGGATCCAGTGGGGGGCAACGGGGCAATTGCCCCCCGCAAGCTGCTCAGAAGTGGGAGGCAGCGGGGCACAGGTAGATGAGCGCCTCCTGCGCTTCCTACCGATGCCCTGTGCGGCCAATGTGGGCATCGGTAGTTGCGCTGAACACTGTAAGCCTCGCTGACGAGGTTTTAAGTGTTCATGCTGCAATTCTTATTTTGGGCACCAGATGGCAGGTCAGGAAAAGAAATGAGCAATTTCTAGTTTAAATGGCATTTTAAAAAATTAAAAAAAACATTTTTTATAGGCTCATATATTAGCTTCAAAATATTATTTTTTTAGAAAATATATAAAAAATAAAAGAAATATAAAAGTTGAAATCACCCCCCTTTCTGTATAATAAAAAAATAAATACCTAAATAACAATAAATATAAACATCATGGGTAATTTTTCCAATACAGCGAATGGCATATAAAAAAAGGGTCAAAATAGCCAATTTGCCATTTTTTCATTGCTTCTCTTACCCCCAAAAATGTAATAAAATGTGATCAAAAAGTCACGCACACTCCAAAATGGTAACAATAAAAACTACAGATTGGTCCACAAAAAATGAGCCCCTAAACAGCTCAGTAGACATAAGTATAAAAATGTTATGGGGGTCAGAAAATGGTGATGTAAAAAATCTTTTTTTAATCAAAATGACCATTTATTTTTACACTATTTAGACATAAAAAACCTACAGATATGGGGTATCGTTATAATTGTACTGTCCCAGGGAATGAAGGGCATGGGTCAGTTTTGCCATAAACAAAACACCATGGGAACAAAACCCGTAAAAAACGGTGGAGGAATTGTGTTTTTTTTTTCCAATTCCACCCCATTTAGGAATTATTTTACCGTTTCCCACTACATTTTATGCCATAAATAATGGTGGCACTAGAAATGACAACCTGTCCTGCAAAAAATAAGCTCTCATACAGCTAGTGACCAGAAATATACAAAAGTTATGGCTCAAGGAAAATAGGGAAGTAAATTAAAACGCAGAAACCTGCGGTATCCTAAGGGTTCAAAAGCGTAGGGACTGATGATGACCAGTTACAGCCTAGCTATCTAAGGCCTGTACTGCAAGTAGGTAGGGAAAGCAGGATGGGTTCTAGCCTTAGGGCTCACTGTCCTTGTCTGTCCCTACCTATAGTCATTACAATCGTATAATAAGAGAGAGATCAATTTGGGGGGGTAACGGGTTCTTTGTCAATGTTTTTTTCGAGCCATATTGGATTCTCTGGAGTAGCATATTTAGCAAATAAACTGGTGAGAGCGTGAGAAAGCTCATGCCTGTCCAAAAAATTCCCAGTAGGGAGAGTTTTAGAGAAAAAGGAGGAGATATATGAGTCTTACTGCCTATCTTGGACATAAGGTCTCTCACAGTCTGGTATTGGAATTTAGACCAAAAGCTGGGGCATCCACTTTTGGGTCTTTTCCTTCCTTGGGTAATATATATTTTTAGTAGCACTTAAGGCTTGTTTTGGAAGTACGGAGCCAGACATGAGTGTGCCGCACTAGGACACCATCCTGGGAAGTAGAATGGTAGAGAACTTTTTATAGTAACCAAATCCGTCAGGATTCTGAGAATTCCCTTGTGGCATAGATTTATTAATGGACAATAGTTCCTCTAGGGAGATTGGTCTCAGTAATTTCTGGTCTTCTTCAGTGGATAATGCAATTTAGCTAAAAAGCTGACCATGTCAGTCTCCTGAGAGGAGCTTATATGAGAAGAAGAGCCAAAAGGCAAATTATATAGGTTTTGGTAGAAGAACATGAATGCCTCGGCTATGTCACTTGCGCTTGTCACCTCTCACTGTAGTTTTGATGGAGTGTATAAAAGTGGAATCGCTGTGCTTTATAATGATCTAGGACATGAGTTTATTCCCTTTGTCACCATGAGCATAATATTTATCTGAGTACTGATAATGTCTAGCAAACCCGATATTCCGGTGGTCTTTTAGCTGCTGCTGATGACTACAATTTGCAAATCCCAACGCGCAGGCAACACATTGGCCACAGTAAAAACAGGGAGAGGTGGCTCCCTGGCTCGCAGCTCCTGTTTTAGAAAAAAAAAATTCACTGGCAAATTGCAACACCCTCCTGTGGGTAGCGAGGCGGCACCCTAGGCAGGCATCTTCCTTCATCTACCCGTCATCCCAGCCCTGAATCTAGAGGTTTGAAAGTACAGTACTTCTACCCTCCTCTGAATTCCTGAGATATATGCTGCTGTTTGCACAGCCTTCACATTAGAAATTCTTCTTGTCCACAGAACTGATATGATAGGAAAATTGTGGTTATCAATTAATTAAGTGGAAAATTTGTTAAAACATTCTTTTAGGGCACATGGACTTCATAGAAAGGGGACTCTGACATGGGATGAGCCAGAACGGGGGAACTGGTCTATAAGAGCGGTTTTAGCAGATTCGAGCTGTTAATGAGTTAAATTTACTTGTTCCTTACTCTTCTTATAAAGCAAATGTATACTTTTCAGAGTTATGTTACTATAGCGCCTGGAGAAATAATGTGTAAGAGACTATGTGGGGACATGATAAAGTGGGTGCAAGGACAGAGGTACCACAACCAGAGAGTGTCTGCTACAGACTCTCGTGGTTTACCATCTCCATCACTGCCATCTTGAGAAGACTCCAGCCTGACTGTCGATGCCCAGGGAGGTTGAGTGTATCATCAGCCAATGGAGAGAGTAAGCTGTTATCACTTAAATAGACAGTACATCCGTTACATCTATTGAATGTAGTGATAAAGACTGTGCCCTCTTTGAGAAACTCTGTAAGTGTATGCAAGTTCCCCTTTAAGTGACTACAACCACTAAGCCTGTTGCCTCTTGCAAGTCCACTGTAATGAGTAAGCCTGTTGCCCCATGAGAGACCAAAACATGTTCTTGTTGCAACGTTTCATCTGTGTCCAACTGCATTTCTTCCATCATCCTACAGTGTGGAGCCACACATACCAGTCAAGGACCAAAAAGATTATTTCTATTAGGCATGATCTCCTTACAGATGGCCATTCAACTGATGTTTGGTGGGTTGCAGCCTTCTGATGAAGAATTATGAATTAACTGTAGCAATTCCAAAAACAATTAGTAAAATCTGAAATGCTTTATTCCCCGAACAGTGCAATGTTTTGGCCTTAAAGTGGTCTTATAGGACTTAAATATTGATGATCTTTCCACAGGATAGTTCATTAGTATTTGATGGGTGGGGGTCCAACACTCAGCATCCCCACTGATCAGCTGTGTGAAAGGGGCCACAGCAACTGGGTTAAGGTTGCAGCTTCTCCCATTCTCCCACAGCCTGGATCTCACACTCACTGGTCACACAGGTCTTTCTGTAGCTCAGTCCCATTCAAGTGAATGGCAATGTGCTGAAAAATTAAGCATAGTCACTATACAGTGTATAGTACTGTGCTTGGTATACTTTGAGAAGGCTGCAGATCTCATCAGAGCACTGTGGCACCAGGGCCGGACTGACCATAGGGCACTTCGGGCATTTGCCCGGTGGGCCAGGCCGCCTCAGGGCTCGAGTCGAGGGGGAACGGTTGGGAAAGGCGTTCCTGCACTGCTCTTTTTTCATGGCAGGAACGCCGTTCCCAAAGTGTCAGGGCAAAAGGACCAGGAAGCGGTGATTGGTGAATGCTTTGTACTCACCGGCGCCTCCTGGTCCTCGGCTGTCGGCTCTGCAGGCTGCGCACAGTGAGTCGCTCTGTGACGTCACGCTGTGCGGTGCGCAGCCTTCACAGCACAGCAGGAGTCAGGAGAAGAGGAGCGTCTGCGTCCAGGAGCAGGAGAGGTAAGTGTGTTTTTTATTTCATATATTTTGGGCAGTGGGCTGATGAGAGGCACTGACTGGGGGGCTGATGAGAGGCGCTGTGGGGCTGATGAGAGGCGCAGTGGGGCTGATGAGAGGCACTGACTGGGGGGCTGATGAGAGGCGCTGTGGGGCTGATGAGAGGCACTGACTGGGGGGCTGATGAGAGGCACTGACTGGGGGGCTGATGAGAGGCACAGGGGGGCGGATGAGAGGCACTGACTGGGGGCTGATGAGAGGCACTGACTGGGGGCTGATGAAAGGCACTGACTGGGGGCTGATGAGAGGCACTGACTTGGGGCTGATGAGAGAGACTGACTGGGGGCTGATGAGAGGCACTGACTGGGGGCTGATGAGAGGCACTGACTAGGGGGGTTGATAAGAGGCACTGACTGGGGGGCTGATGAGAGGCACTGGGGGGCTGATGAGAGGCACTGGGGGGCTGATGAGAGGCACTGGGGACTGATGAAAGGCACGGGGGGCTGATGAGAGGCACTGGGGGGCTGATGAGAGGCACAGGGGGCTGATGAGAGGCACTGGGGGCTGCTATCAGGCTACTGGGGGCTGCTATCAGGCTACTGGGGGCTGCTATCAGGCATGGGGCTATTATCTGAGGTCTGATTGGGGGTCATACATATTGGGGTCTGATCTGGGGTCTTATTAACATTGAGGATCTTATTGAGGCTGTTAGCTGAGGTCTGATTAACATTGGGGGTCTGATTGGTGGTCTGACCTGAGGTGTAATGAAAAATATTTTTTCTTATTGTCCCCCTCTAAAACCTAGGTGCGTCTTATGGGCTAGTGCGTCTAATAGGGCAAACATACAGTACTTGCTTGCTCCAGCCGACCTCCCCTGCCCTTTGCGAACGCCACGCGCTGTGACATCACGCGGAGGCACTTGGGTGAGTTCCCACACTTTTTTTCCCCAGGACTTGACCCCTGGTTAGCTTGTGTTCGGCACGGCCGCTATTCCCGGGCACAGCCGCTATTCCATTTCCCGGGCAGGGGACACAGCTTGTGTGTTGGCTGAAGCCTTCCTATCTTACTGGTGGCTGGCCCTGCCCCTCAATTGTGCTTCCGGTTTTGGCTCATCCCCTAGACTGCAAGGGGGTGGGGCCTGTTGGGGGTCATGTGATTGGGCTGCTCAGTCAAAAATGCCTGGGCCTATTTTTTGTCCCAGTCCGGCCCTGTGTGGCACCATCAAACAGTTGATCGGAGGAGTGCTAGACCTGCGTCAGACCCCAACTGATCAGAAGAGGTTTTCTGGGATTGGTATGATTTTGAGAAAGTCCCCACTGAGCAGCGCTGAAGCAGGTTATGGGTTAATAAAAGGAACCATAAAAAAAAAAATTCACTTGACTAGTCCCTGTTGATTTAGTGATATGTATTGTTTTCAGTCCCTGGCTGTCAAGTAGTATGTCTCCGCTGTCTTACATTGTAAAAACATCTGGGTAACCAGCTACTGTCTACCTATATTGCATCTTTCCATGGCAATTGCAGTGGCCATTTTGGGGTGGCCCCAATGCTGCGCAGGGGCCCCCAGACACCATGTAGGTGTCAGCATATATTACTGCTCTCCGGAAGGGATGGTAAGGCGTTGTGCACCCCAATAGGAATTTAGTCCAGAGAATCAGGATTTGCAGTTAACCAGTGTGCTTCTTTACTGGAGGAATTCAAGTGCTATACAATACAGTCAGGGCACTTGGCTGGCTTCTCCAGTCCCCTCCCGGGCAGAAAAAGGGTTTGATGCTAACGAAAGGCCTGAGCTAGCTATCACACTCTCTTTCAGAAGGCTGGTACCCTGGTCAAAGGCTGTAGGCCCATAGTCTATGGTTCAGTAGGACAGCTGGCTCCTTGGTCACAGGGCTGGTAAACCACGGTCTGTGGATCAGCATCCCCATCTCAGCATCTTCTTCTGGTCATTCATGTAGTCTGTCAGAGTCTCATCTTCTAAGCACTGATCCCCAACTGCAGGCTCTGACTGCTCTCCTTATATGCAGTTTCTGGCTGAACTAGAACCTTCTAGTAGAAGGGGTGAAGTGGAGAAACTCAGCACAAAGAAATACAATATTCCACTTTCCGTCTCTCATAGACTTGCATTAGACCTTCAGTAATGGCCATGACACAGACGTTTTTCTACACAAAAACAATTTTTCAGACATAATAAGATAGCTAAGTCAGACATCCAAAAGGTCAGTCTTTCTGGTTTTGGTGGTAAACAAGTCTGTCTTTTTCCCTCCATAACATACTCTTCTTCAACTCTTATGGTAACTGTGGAAAATGACTAGCTTCTCATTATTAGCTAGAAAGTCCCACAAGTCTCCCTGTATCCATTCACCTTTTCCACAGTACTGTGCAAACACAGTGCAAATGAACAGAATATATATATCACAACATACATATAATACGCAATTACACAGTAATAAACAGTGCAAGTTAACCCTTTAAAGTGAAATAAAGTAAGGGGTTGATGACTTTGCATAGGGAAAACAGGAGCAAATGTCTAGACGTCAAAGTACCGTATCTTTGCTCCAGGGCACTGCACTATCTTTCCTAGCAACCTTGTTCCTTTTGTCACTTTCAGGAAGCTACATTTAGTATGTCTATTCCACATCTAACCATGTGTTATTAAACTATATTTTTATTTCTTTCCTGTTTGATAGTAGTTAACATTTTCACCAGCTTCAGTTTACACAGCATGTTTTAGAAGAACAGTGAGATGAACTGGAAATACATGGTTGCTGTTTCATTTTGCTCATTCCAGTAGCTGCATCGGATTGTTTAAAAGCTGGATACCAAGTTTCCGCATAGAAATGGACCTCTTAGCTATAATACATTACAGCCGAGCAGCTGGAACAAGTCTGTATTTGTACAGGAGAACAATGTTTACTGGAAGTCCAGAAGACTGTGCTTTAGGCATGGTGACAAAATTGTAATTAACCATGATAGCTTAAAGTTAAACAATGTGGCTTGTTGTATGTGCATCTGGAACACAATAGCAGCTCATATCACCTTTGAAGATGGTAATCTTAACATCATGTGAAATATAATTGACTTGCTCTGGAGTGGAAGAAACTACACGATAATTTAATAAACTACTGGTTTCTTTCAATTAGATCTTTGGCTGATGCTCCGTCAATTGGAAATATTATCCCCTAGAAGCAAAGCCTCTAATGGAGAATACCTCTGTAATAAGGTATGCAGTGGTACAGACCAGACTTCTGTATACAATCAGAGGCATACGGAGGTGCAGAAAGTCCACATATAGCTCTATGAGTACTCTTGTAAAGAGGGCACCTGGATGGTGGTAGTGGAAGGGTGTACAGTTAGATTGGCACTATAGCACAACTTTTTATAGCACTTTTAATTAATTTAAACTGTTGAGCTACAGTTGTAGTCCAAAGCAGTAAATTGACTTACATTCTGTAACTTCATAAATCGTTAAAATCAATTAGAGGCGCTACAAAAAGTGCAGGTGTAGTTCCAGCATTATACTGTAGGTTCTTTTGAAGTCATGAAAATAAGGCAAAGGCATGTGGAATTCTTTGCAGAAAAACAACTTTACTGTTCAAGTATTTCCTTTTACACACCACTCCATTGCTCTGCATTGCTTAAAAGATTGCCCACACATATTCACAGTCATTACCACCTTATTATCCAGAATCCCACAATGCCTATCTTCCATATCATCCTTCTTCTCCTCTCGCTTTCTAACTCAATGGCTGCACACTCTCCCTGGTCAACCAAGTTGGATGCCTTGGAGTGACCTTGGATTCTGCCCTCTCCTTCCAACCGCACATCCAAGCCCTTTCTACCACCTGCTGCCTCCAACTCAAAAACATCTCCCGCATCCGCGCTTTCCTCAACTTTGAATCTGCGAAAATGCTTGTACATGCCCTCATCATCTCCCATCTAGACTACTGCAACATTCTCCTCTGTGGCCTTCCATCTAGCACTCTCGCACCCCTCCAATCTATCCTCCACTCTGCTGCCTGACTAAGCCACCTCTCACCCTGTTACTCCTCTGCCTCTCCCCTCTGCCAATCCCTTCACTGGTTCCCCATTGCCCAGCAAATTCAGTTAAAAATACTAACATATATATATATATATATAGAAGGCCGTCCATAACCTGTCCCCTCCCTACATCTCTGAGCTACTTTCCCGATACATCCCCACACGCACTCTCCGATCCTCACAAGAACTCCTCTCCTCTTATCACCTCTTCCCACAATCGCCTCCAAGATTTCTCCTGTGCATCCCCCACACTCTGGAACGCACTACCCCAACATATTAGACTCTCACCTCCAGTAAAATACTTAAAAAAAAACTTTAAAAAAAACACCTCTTCAGACAAATCTACAACCAGTGACCCTGTTGCCTCTATACCGCCATGACCAGCTTCACCAGCACCTACTGTGTCCGTCTCCTATACTATGTAGATTGTAAGCCCTCACGGGCAGGACCCTCTCTCCTTCTGTACCAGTTTGTAACTCGTCTTGTTTATGCTTAGTGCAATTGTCTGTATTATTTATGTATACCCCTTATTATATGTACAGTGCTATGGAATGAATAGCACTTTAATAATAAATAATTATAATAATAATATGCATAGCACTAGTGTTGGTACATATTTATTAGTCCCAGCTCCTTGCTACAGGGGTGATTTTAGACCATAAGACCACCAATTTTCCACCTTGGAGTCTCTAAACACTTTCAGATGTCACTCTCTATTTCCCAGTCCTTGGCATGAAGTCGCCATACTCAACCCACTCTTCCAAGTCACAGGTTTCCAAAGGTTGATGCACAGACCAGGGTGTTGGCTCCTTTTCATCCTGCCAGCACAAACCCTTCTCCCACAGCCTCCAAGGGGATCCAGCACTAGCCCTTTTAAAGACTTTGTAACCACTAAGAGTATGTTCCCTCGCTGAGACACCGTAACTGACATGACTACTGTGGCTAGAAGACTATGTCAATATATGTGTCTACTGAGTATTCTCAACAAATTAGTGATTTTTCTTTCAAAGATTATCAGGAAGAACTTCCTACCACCAAGATCCTGCTTTCAAATAACCAGAGTTCCAATTAGAGACATTGCGGGGTCATTTATGATGAGAAGTACGCCACTTAGTTGCTGACCTGCTCTCACATCATTTTCTAGACTGTGAACGTTATGTTGGATTTAATAAACTGAGTATTTTTGAGCATCTAAGCAATTTCAAGTGCCATTATATTCCTTTTCAATGATCAACGGGAAGAAATTACTACCACTAAACAGCTACTTAAAAAAATCACCGACCAGAAACATTGAGGGAAATTTACTAATCAAAATGCATAAGAATTCTGGCTCCACATTTATTAAGTGCTTTAGACACTTTTAGAGCCTTTTTCCAACTCAGGGAAAAAGGTCTGTAATGTTTCTCAGGGCTTGCCTTTCACACTGTCCTCTCTGCATTAGTCATGCCCCTTACACCTTCCCTCTACATGTTAGTTAGGCAGAGCAAGCCCTGTGAGACATTAGCAAAGCATGCAAAATGCAGTGATGCCGAGAACAGGGGAAGGATAGCACTGACCTGAATAACAGGTGAATGAGGCACAAATATGCAGTTTTGGGTACCCTGGGAAGGTAAAAAAAAAATATTATGGGGCCAGAGAACCCTTTTAACATATTTTTACAAGAAATTGAATACTGTATAAATATAAATCAATTAAATGGTTGATTCATGGAGAGTTTCAGCTGATCTTCACAGATCTGGTTCATGGAGCTCCTGGTTATAACAACTGTCATTGCCTGGGACGTTTAGTTGTGACCATATAATACTTAGTGACTTATGAAAGGAAGAGGGGTTCTGAGTAGGGGACTCCGCCGGATATAATATCTGTATGAACTAATAATGTATATGATAAAGTTGAGTTGGAACCGCGCTGCTTTTCCTTTTAAACCGGCCTCTTTCTTTGGTGCAAACAGCCAAGTAATAAGACACAAGACAACGATACTCCCGTTGTTTGTTCCACAAACCTCCAAAGGATTCTCTAAAGGGTATCAAAGATCACAAAATAGTGTAATACCTCAGATGCATTTATATAATAAGAATTTATTATACTCACAAACATATTAAAATAGCCAGCATATCATAAAATAAATTCGCTTCTCTGCCCGACCCGGGTTTCGCTCAAGGCTTCGTCAGGGGCTATGTCTCGGGTATTACACTATTTTGTGATCTTTGATACCCATTAGAGAATCCTTTGGAGGTTCGTGGAACAAACAACGGGAGTATCGTTGTCTTGTGTCTTATTACTTGGCTGTTTGCACCAAAGAAAGAGGCCGGTTTAAAAGGAAAAGCAGCGCGGTTCCAACTCAACTTTATTGCCTTCTGTGTGAATACGACCCACTTCACGTCTGGAATCAGCAGCGCAAGTACTCTATAGCCACGTGATAGAAACTTTTTTTTAATTATAATAACATATATGGACAGATCACAGGTGCACAATCGCACAAACTAGCAATGTTTGATATACATACAGTATATTGATATTTATAAGGCTTTTGGTATTTATAAGCCAATCCTGACAAAGTGCTTTGCATTACGGTAGTATGCATCAGTATTGACAATGCATCAGAAATAACCTCCTGTTGATGGTGTTGCTCGGTTGCCACTTTTGTTTGTCATTTGACAGTAGTAAAGGTTATTTTTACACATTCTATAAGGTCTGTAGACGCACAGACACACGTCATACATACGTAGCCACAAACACAACAGAATGCAGTTGTAAAGGGTGTTAAATAGCAACTTACTGTAACTTTATCTATAGAACAAAAGATATTACGGTAATTACTTGCTAAAAACCTAGCCTAATAAATGCTATAAATACTTCATGTCTTTACGTATATAGATTTTATATATCAACCAGCCGCAGAAAATGTCATCATCAGGACTGCAATGTAGTGTAAATGAGGCTTCATGGTTTATATCACCTTACTTTATTTGGAAAGTTCCCTTTGAAATGAATTGTAGCTGTGGCCAACTATGGAAAGGGTGGCAGATACCCCTAATGTATGAAAAGGTTTAGTGAAGCTTTTGTAAATTACACTATAGACATACCTGAACATACAGTACTATGCAAAAGTTTAAGACAGGTGTAAAAAAACAAAACAAAAAACGCTGTAAAGTAAGAATGCTTTCAAAATAGAAGTGTTAATACAAATTTTTTACCAATTAGCAAAATGCAAAATTAATGGACAAAAGAGAAATCGAAATCAAATCAGTATCTGGTATGACCACCCTTTGCTTTCAAAACAGCATCAGGTCTTCTACATACACTTGCACACAGTTTTTGAAGGAACTTGAAGACACTAAGGTTTTCCCAAACATCTTGGAGAACTAACCACAGATCTTCTGTGAATGTGTCTCTTCATATAATGTCAGACAGACTACATGTCAGGAGAGGTGACGGGTTCTCTTTACTGTATGTCTTATGTACTGTATTTTGCCTTTGCGTCTAATACGCGCTGTATTCTCTTGTATAGTCTGGTACTTGACCTGTTATATTGGTGCTTGGAATTGATACATCGAGAATACTCCTGTTGTTGACCATGTGATTCTGTGTTTTATGTTCCACTTTTATTCTCATTTCATTTTCCTCCATCTGTTGAGACCACTATTTTGTAACCCATCGAGAGTACAATCCTGGATCAGCCCATAGGTGACAATGGATCCGTACTTTACAATGTGCTAGTAAATGTAATCATATTTTTACTCTACTGTATAGATGTATATATTGTATATGGGACACTATGCTTTAGGTTTAATATTGTTATTTCATATCATTTTAATTTGAGAATCATTAGTGCACACTCATATCACAATAAAAACATACTGCCAGTCAAGTGACCTTACTACTCTTGTTTTCTTATGTCATTGCCAGGAACAGAGGAGAACTTTTCATGTTACACAAGCCAGCTATAATCTAGAGTAAATACTACAATGGCCTTCATCTTGTTGTTGTACAAAAGTTAGAGAGTGCTTTAGAAAGGAATTGTGAAAATATAAGTAGAGAACTAACCAGTCACACATAGGTTAGCTGGGTGCAAATCTACATAAAAAAGATACCAACAGACACAACAGCTAAGGCTACTTTCACACCCGCGTTTGGTGCGGATCTGTCATGGATCTGCACAGACGGATCCGTTCACATAATACAACCGCATGCATCCGTTCAGAACGGATCCGTTTGTATTATCTGTAACATAGCCAAAACGGATCCATCTTGAACACCACTGAAAGTCAATGGGGGAGGGATCAGTTTTCTATTGTGCCAGATTGTGTCAGTGAAAATGGATCCGTCCCCATTGACTTACATTGTGTGTCAGGACGGATCCGTTTGCCTCCGCATAGTCAGGCGGACACCAAAACGCTGCTGTCCGCCTCCAGAGCGGAATGGAGGCGGAACGGAGGCAAACTGATGCATTCTGAGCGGATCCTTATCCATTCAGAATGCATTAGGGCAAAACTGATCCGTTTTTGGACCGCTTGTGAGAGCCCTGAACGGATCTCACAAACGGAAAGCCAAAACGCCAGTGTGAAAGTAGCCTTACATTTACACAAATTTTCCAAAAAAGGTGGTAGATACAGTGATTTGATCCAAATTTATCAAAAGTGTACACCTTTGATTTAATTTGGCACATTTGGAACAGAAAATCAAATCTATCCTTGGAATGTGCAGGCTTTTCTATTTTTCAGGCTTTATATTTAATACATTTGAGTAATCCCATGATCAAAAAAATTGTAGCAAGTCTTTACCCTGGGTTCACACCTGAGCGTTTTACAGCGCGTTCAAACGCGCTGTAAAACGCTCAACACATGAAAACCAATGCTTCCCTATGGCCCTGGTTCACACTTGAGCGTTTTACAGCGTGCTTGAACGCGCTGAAAAACGCCCTACACTCAAAAAAGTTCTTGAGCTTCTTTGGGGCGTTTTGTCGCGCGTTCCCGTACATAGACTTTCGGGAACGTGCGACAATGGGCGTTCGCTTGTCTCTGTATGCGCGATTGCAAACGCCGGTACAATCGCGCATACAGAGCGCTCCATCGCGAATGCTCAGGTGTGAACCCAGTCTTATTTTCAACATTATTAGAACAATTTACAACAAAAAGTGCTAATTTCGGCTCTATAACACCCACAAAATAATAAAAATATTATATTCAGTATAGAAAAATACAAAACCCTATGTGCCCTCCAAAAAATATAGTAGAATAAAAGGGTAGGTTCACATCTGTGGCAGGTAAATTTGGTAGTCTGTTCTAGCAGAGGAGCAGACTACTGGAGTTACCGTATCTGGCATAGCCAGACACCACCGGATCCAGAATGCTGGCATTTATGCAGTGAGGTTACAATATATCCCCCATCACAGGAATCCAGTCCTGTGCTTCAGAGGGTCTCTTTTCTCCAGATATTTACCAGTAATGTGCAATTTCAGAAATAATTTGCATGAAGCTTGTTTTACATATGTAGAATTATTTTATATAAGATTAAAGGGGAAAGTTGTCACTATTTAAGCCTCAACCCCCTGAAACAGCTATAGGAAGGTCGCATGTTTGCTCTAGCTCCATTTTCTACTGCTTTCACAGTGTGGAGAGCTCTGTTAGATGCTTCCTGGCTGGCACTGGTTTCTGCCAATTTCTTCCTGTTCACCATGGCAAAAGCCCATGCGGATGGAGTCCTCCTGTACTGGCTACTTTCTCGGCAAAGCAAACAGCAACCTGTAATGCTGGACAAAGTACCAAGGAGAAAAAGGAGGCAATGGCTTCCCTCCATTGTCTCCCAACAGTCCAGCAAGGGCTACTTCTACTCTCTGTACTCTGAACCGTGACAGCACTCTGAGAAGTTCGACAACTTTTGTTTCTGTCACATGTCGGTGTCCATTTTTTACCTTTTGCTAGTGTCCCTAGATCCTGGCCTCACCTTCCAGGAACCCAATATGGGGCTTAGCATTTCACCTGAGGAAAGGCTCATCGTTACCTTGAGGTAAAAATCCATATCATAAACCTTTCACACTATGTTATTACGGCCATCTTGTTTGCACCTTTTCTCCCATGTTTTATTTGTGTCTCCTGTCCATTTCTCTCTTAATTGCAAGATTTCTGGCAACAGCAATTCATTTGCATCACTGCATTTTGAGTTTCTGCTGGGGATCCTGATCATATCTCGGATTGTCCAACACACTGGTGCAGTTATCTGGGAGTGATTCCAATAGATGGTGATGCCACAGTCCAAGACTCAATAATGGCTCCATATTGCCTCAGTAATTCATGTTAAGAAGCCGTGGTACTCCTTATGGGGCTTATGTGGGGCCTTTCTTGTGGGGATGCTGGCCTTGGCTGACAGTAGCTACTGGTTTATATTTGTGGATATCAGGGCCAATGGAAAAGTTTCAGATGACCTAATCTTCCGTGTTTTCAGAATGGATGAAGCAGGGGCCTCATCAGACAGCAGGGACACGATGAAGGCGACCTTGGACTGCTTATTAGGAAACTTCTGTCTGTGCAACTTGAAGTGGATCAAGCACTGGTTCAGGAAGCCATGACAGGTTTTACGATCTCTACCATACCATAGAAGCATTGGGAGTTGCACACCAGTGGCACTCAAACCCGAACTCACAGGTATGGGTATTGCATGGGTAGCACCGACTGGCGACCCTGCAGTAGCTGAAGAAGAGACGGCTCCAGATGAGCTGTGACATTATGCATAAACTGCATCAGGACATCCTGTCGTTCGATCTGCCTTCTCATCTCATATAACAGATCCTGAATAACAGGCTTGGGGTGACCAGCGGGGTCCATAGCCTGAGCGTAGTGTGAACCCACTGTGCCACATGTCCTACCTCCTCTAAGGGATTTGTCTAAGTGAACCCCTCGTTCTTTGTAGTACAACTGATGGTGGGGATAGACTCATAAGGCAGCTGGTCCAGACGGACCAGGGGGTACCAGTGCAAGGTACCAGAGTTGTAGATGTAGTCAGCAGGCTGAGTCTTAACCAGGATCAACAGTGCAGGACCAAGGGATGAGGTAGAGGTGAAGTCAAACAAGCAATAGATCAGGGCAGACGGCACAGGTACAGGTCAGGCAATCCAGGTCGGCAACAGCAGAGTGGAGGCAATCAACGAGGGATCAAACAGGTAGCGGAGTCCAGAAACACAAGCAGGGGTCAGGTAAACAGGAACACAAGCAGAGATAACAGCAACCTTTGCAGGACACAAGGACCTTGATGCGCAGGCCGCTGTGAAGTGGGCTGGACCACTAATATAGGTGCAAAAAAGCTGGGATTGGTCAGCAAGGCCACATGTGCTAAACCCATAAATCACAGGAAGTGACTCGCGTCGACCCTTAAGGAAATACTACAGGGAACGAGCTGAAAGCATGCTATACCCAGGTCCTAAAGGAAACCATGGAGCGGATTCACAGCTGAACAAGTTATCTGGGACTGCAGTGGTAAGCAAGGGGACATCGGCGGACAGCAACCGCTGTAACACAAATTAAGCTTGTGTACTTCTACAGAACTTCAAAAGGATTCAGGATGCTTCCTTTTATGCTGACGTAGACTAATATCTCATCTCATTATCTGTCAGTTTGGACCATACCCTGCATGGGTGGCCTGGAATGGAAGGACTGGCACAGTACTGGCAGTCGGGAACTCTGTGCGGACTACTTCGGCAGTCCAGAGGAAGCAGTGCCCTGGCAAATAGATGCTTTTCGTAGCAGTCACTGGTTTGATCTGGACTCTGCACACTTTACTCATTTTTCTAGTTAGTTTCCCTGTTGTTGTTTATGCAATGTAGGGACTCACAAGAGAAAGAGTACCCTTGAGGTTGGTTTGAGAGTTGAGGTATTTTCTTGCTAAATTTCCAAATTTATTAGAAAGGAATTTTAGAAAAGAAAATACATAAAAATATTCAATTTAAAGGCTATTCCTAAACTTTGGAATTTGGCACAAAATTCCTTCTAACACCTCATAAAATAAACCCCTCAAAATATGGGCTATACAATATGACCTAGGAAAAAAAACAAAAAAAACATTGAACAAAATATTAATTTTAATAAAAAACATTATTTGTTTTCCTGATGAACATCACAATGAACAATGAAACAGAAAAACAAACAATATTTTAAAACACATACTGTATGTGAAAGAGGCCTGTTTCACATTTTAAACAGAACTATTATGGCTGAAATTAAAATGACTGTACTAAATAGTAACATTAAACAAAGTCTTTGAAATGTTAAAGTGAATAAAAAAATAAAAAAATAAACTGAAATATAACAAATAAAAACTACAGTTCAAAAGGATACTGAATGAGCCACCCTTCCCGCAGGATGCTCCACTGATTCACATGTTGAGACACTGAGCATGGAAGTTTGGAGGTTGGGATGATATACCAAAATTTTCTTGTCGGTAGAAAGATACCTTGTCCTGGGAAAACATTGCTTGTGATGTCTCTAGCATTCTCTGTTGCAGTGTTTTCGGACCAGGTGGTGTTCGGGTTGGGGAAACGTAGGTGTAACTGACTGCTCTACAGCGGTATTGCTCAACACAGTGGAAGAGGTCTCACAGTTCGGTTTCTCCAGAACAATATCTATATAATGACTGCTGTTAAGGCATTGTGACATTGCATTTGTCTAGATTGAGGGACATGCCTTAAGCCTCTTGCACACGGCCGTGGCCCCGCCGTAGCCGTATTGCGGGCCATATACGGCGGTTCACCAATACACGGGGCATCAGCCGTGTGCATTCTGCATTCACTTGAATGGGTCCGCAAATCCGGAGATGCGGTGCGGAATGGAACGGAAAAAACGGAACGGAAGCCCACAGAAGCACTACAGAGTGCTTTCGTGGGGTTCTGTTCCGCAAAAAAATAGAACTTTTTCTATCTTTTTGTGGAACGGACAGATTGCGAACCCCATTTAAGTAAATAGATCCATGATTCGCATGCAGCTTCCCCACGGTCGGTGTCCGTGCATTGCGGACTGCAATTTGCGGTCCACAGCACGGGCCCGGCTGGCACACAGTCGTGTGCAAGAGGCCTTAAGAAGAGTGCATGTCAACAAAAAGGAAAATTCCCTCAGTTCCTTCAGTACTGTTTCAATTCAGATATTCCAGTATCTGGGCATCTATGAGTGTCTGAATGTCTGAAGCTGTAGCATTTTCAGGGCACAACCTTCTACTGTGAAATTGAACACAGGCAGGCCTGTGCTCAGCTGGTTAATCACATTGCTTGCTGATGTTGGTCTCATCAGCAGTGAGTGCCTGAGATGTAGTGGTCCCTGCTGTGGACTCTGCCTGGGGTTCCTCAATGTTTTTCTCGTTTGGGTCTTCGATGGATGCCTCCTCCAACAGTTGGGTGAAGGTAAAAAAATAATAATTAACTAACACAAAGTGGTATATAATACTACAAAGCCACACTACATTTTTTCCAACCATGGAGGTAGGGTAGACAACCATCTCAGCCTGAGTAGCATACCAAACTTCCCTTGTAGACTATAACTAAAAAGGCATATCATTAAGGTAAAAATCATTTAGCATAGAGATATGGTTCTCACAGGCCTGGGGTGGACACTTTGCCTCGACATAGGCAAAGATGTACAAAACACTCTGCTGTTTCATTAAAAATGTTAAATATTTAAGAGGTTGTCTCATCATGCCGTTACGAAGGCGAGTTGAGACTGTAATCCCTGACTACCAGGCAGCTGAGAAACTGCAGAGCAGGCTGGCCGTGTTTCATTAGCTTCCATTTCCAAAACTCAAAAACAGCATAAATGAGAAATGCAATTTATGTTGCTCCCATGCTTTTCAAGGGGAGCTACTGAACCAGACCCAGCCCGCTCTGCTGTTTCCCAGCTGCCTATTGGTCAGGGATTATAGTTTCTTCTCGCCTTCATAACGGTGAGATGAGACCCCTTTTAAAAAATGCTTTAAAATAGGTAGGGCTTTTTTGTTGTTGATCCTTGTATAGATTTCTCACATGGGCCATCAGCTGAATGTTCACGACCTTCCTGTACATCTGAATTTTATCTATGTGTATGGATAGCTTAGGAGGGGGGTTAATGTATTTTGCCGTAAGTACTGAGGTATATACTTACTTTTTGGTTTCTTTAAGGCTCTCCATAACCTTCCACAAGAAGAGGATCCTCCTTTGCTAAGAGGCTCTTCATTCTGACTCATAGAGGTGGGTGTCGAGCGTGGAGGACCCCCTCCATGATGTCCATATTTCCTATTTGAAAGGTTCATATCTATCAGTAAGGACATTAGTTGTCAATGTTGAAGAATAACACTCATGAGATTATGTTGTTGTCAAGCAGCTAACTTTATGTGAATTCTCAGGCCACATAAGGATTTTGAACAAAGAGTTGTGAGACGCACAGGACTGAGGAAAAATATGGAGGAGGTGCTCCCAGTAAAGAGGATCCGCCCTTCCTCTAGTAAGGAATAAATACAAATTAAAAAATACTGGGCACTCTCACTTATGCAGAAACATACAATTTATTTCAGTACATATAATGAATAATCAATTCACCCATAAACGCACAATCCCAATAATAATAATAAAATAGATAATAGATAAAAAAATCCTAAAATCACTAAACACTAAAAAATGGATCCAAAATGGGGGATAGTCAATCCATATGCATCGGACTGGTGGTTTGCGATAATTGATGATTACAGATGGAATTTGCAGTGTCCTATACAATTCACAGTCCTAATTCTTTGGAGAAGAGTATCGGTACTGCGGTTTAGAGAAATTCACTTAAGTGAGTATATTCGCGGCGTCCCGCTTGTTCTCACTGTGCAGTGCAGTCTTTTTCAAATCATCGGCTTGTAATCCAAAGGTCACTCTTGTCCGTTCCTGTCGCCACTGGATACTGCTGTAGCTTGCTTGCCCGTGTCTGGTCCTCTGGCTGCCGCTCCGTAGTGTCTAAGAGCCGGCAGACGCTGGGACTTGTATTCGCTCTCCCCACGTCGGATAACCTGCGCCACGATACTATGTAGCCTCGTGTGTTGCGCTTGTAGCTGCCGATGTATCAGGGATTTAATAAGGCACAGGATCCTCGGTTGGTCCGAAATAGCAGCACAGCTTTTAAAGTTCCAGTAAGACTTGCTTTGGGATTACTTTGGGGGTCTCTTCACCAGTATCCAGTGGCGACCTTTGGATTACAAGCCGATGATTTGAAAAAGACTGCACTGCACAGTGAGTACAAGCGGGACGCCGCGAATATACTCACTTAAGTGAATTTCTCTAAACCGCAGTACCGATACTCTTCTCCAAAGGATTAGGACTGTGAATTGTATAGGACACTGCAAATTCCATCTGTAATCATCAATTATCGCAAACCACCAGTCCGATGCATATGGATTGACTATCCCCCATTTTGGATCCATTTTTTAGTGTTTAGTGATTTTAGGATTTTTTTATCTATTATCTATTTTATTATTATTATTGGGATTGTGCGTTTATGGGTGAATTGATTATTCATTATATGTACTGAAATAAATTGTATGTTTCTGCATAAGTGAGAGTGCCCAGTATTTTTTAATTTGCACATAAGGATTTTGGATTGTATCTATGATTTAGTACAGGGATGCGCAACCTGTGTCCCTCCAGCTGTTGCAAAACTACAACTCCCACCATGCCCTAGTAGCTGTAGGCTGCCCAAGCATGCTGGGAGTTGTAGTTTTGCAACAGCTGGAGGGCCGCAGGTTGGACATCCCTGATTTAGTACATTGGCCAGGGAGATAACACTATTCATGTAATAAAGAATTGACATGTTAAAAAATCACTAATCTGCAGATCATAGATAATGATGACTGTTCCCAAGAATAGGTTGTCAATATGAGATTGGTGGGGATCCGACCGATTAGTTGTTCCAGACAGCCGCCAGCACCCGAAACTATAGTGGACGAAAGGCTCCATCCAATGTGTGCTTTCCAACACCAGAATACCCCTGCACAGCCATTACACAGTGAATAGTGAACTTGTGCTTTTGGCTATGATCTCTATATAGTTTCCACTGCCAGTGGATGGCCAAAATGATGGGGGTGCCAGGTGTCAGACCCCAACCAATCTGATATTGATGACCTATCCTTAGAGTATCTAAATCCCAGAAAACCGCTTGGAATATATCAGTCATGAGAAAACATGTTCATATGATTGCATGTATCCTTGAAGTGTCATATGCATCATCAAATGATTACGCCTAAGTCCCTCACAGTATTGTTTTCAAAATGATCTTTAACACTGTGCCTGGTTTCTAAAGATCATAAAGGGATGGCGCAGCTGCGGGCGCTGTGCCTACCATGGCGGCTCTGCCAGCATCCTACAAAGCCAACAAGATGAGGCTGTTCCTTATATGGCTACATACAGTGCCCGGTGACCTTAAAAGTAAAGATAGGAAAAGATAACTACTTCCCCCACCCCTCTGCCTCATGCCAACTCAAACAGGTGCCCTTGAATGACCTCTTCCTGACCAGCAATATTTGGAAGGGATTGCACAATATCTGGCAATGAAGCTCTAATGAAGCAATGGTTTGCACGTCTCTCCAGCAAGACAAGTTACTGTTCTCTTCTGTTGCTGCAAGAAAGAGTGAAAGTATGTAACTAAATTACAAAAAAATGTCCGTAGTAGAAGAATGTACAAAATCAAAACATGTCCTGCTGGAAAATAAAGAGCGGATGCTTGACCTTTTAGTATTGTAGAGATATTCTGCACCATGATGCCAACAGCAAAGATGGGGTTAAGCCAGCAAAGTGTGTGATCTGCTTCCAAGAAGAAGATTCACGTGCCATTCGTGTATGTTAAAAATACGCATGCAAAGCAATGCTGGGACCACACCCGCACAGCCAAATACTGACCCTGAGGGTCACCTTCCTCTGTCTATATGCGAACACATAAAGTACCCATCTCTTTATGTATAAGACTTCAAACACATTCACTCGTTCTTCACTAATGGCAGGTTCAAAGTGCAGAAGTATCTCATTTTGATTGAGTGGTGAGGCATGGACCTTCTGTGACAGTTGTCCACTTCATAGTCGTCCAACATTTTCCAGCCCCTTTCTCCACGGAAAGGAGGACAGTTTATGGTTTGATATTTTACAGCTTTTCCAGCCTTTTATGCACATTTCACGATCAGAACTCTATCAGCCAGATATTTTTGTGATAAAGATCAATAGAAAATTCAAGAACTATTCTCTATTATCCTGGTTACACACAGAGTGGTTAGTGGTGATGTAGTACTGACTGTATATTCCATCCTTCCATAATATAGCTACCCTGATGTTTCAAAAAAATTCTAATCAAAATGACCAGGGGTTTCAAGGTTGTAATAAGTAACTCTATGTCTTACCATATGAAAATCTAGTCTCTGAACCAAAAACATTTCCACACAGATACCCAAGATGTCAGCTAGAGGACAACAGAATAGAAACTACTACATTTTTTGTTCTGAATAAAAGGTTTTATGAAAGCAGTTTAGTGAAATCATCAATACTTTGGGTTGTTTCTTTAGGTCCGCTAGGACTGGTGGTCATTATATTTTTCATGTAAAAGTTTCAAGAGCGGATCTCCCAATCACCTAGACATTTAAATCTAAAGGCCCTTTTACATGGGACAAGGACTGGGATAATTATTGTGGGGTGAGCATTTATATGAATGATCATTCACGTTAATTTGCCCCTTTAAATGTGCTTCCTAACAAACAACCAAATGCTTGTTAATTCGTTGACTGCATTTTTTGTGCTTCACATAAAATCCTCATTCATCGGCAGTACATTTTCCTCTGTAAACAAAGATGTGCTGCTAACAAACAAGGAAACTGTATGTGGATGCACCTGCAACGAGCACCTTCCCCCAGGGCCCTCTATATATATATATATATTGCATCCCAGGTGTAGGAAATGCCGAGTGGTATGTTGCGGCCTAAAATGTCTCTTTATGTGTCACGGTGCTCCTACCTGGATGCTGCAGGACCCCAGGCTTTCAATGCAATAAATAAGGGGGAATAATTAAGGGATAAAAGAATAACTTGAGTCCAGACCTTGAGATGAAATTCAACAGCAGCTTTACTTTGAATAACCGTTTCTCCAAAACGGTTTACAGTTTTTTTTCTTGGTTACAGCAAGCTTTAGCATGAAACTGGCAGGCAAACTGCACTCTGCTATATCTGTTTCTCTCTGACTCTGCTGTACTGACAGGCTGGCTGTATAACTCAGCTTCTTCTGCATGCTGCACTTCTTCTCTGTAGTCTGACTCTAGGTTATGACAGGGAACTTTCCTCCTGGCTCCTAAGGCTTTAAGCTTTGGCCTCCATGGCCAGCAAAGCTTAAAGGGACACTGACAGGCCCAATTAGCATATTTAGGTATATATATATGTCAGTACAGGTCTTCTAAAGTCTATTAAAATCATCTAAGTAGCCCCCCTGTCCACCTTATAAATACTGAAATATAAAGTTTTATAACCTGCTTGTCCGGTCACCAATCTGCCCAAGGGGCGGCATTTCATGTCAAAATGCGCCCAGCCAGCCGCTCCCAACTGCCGTTCTGAAGCCCCGCCCAGCTCATCAATATTCACTTCGCTGGGCGGCGGCTACAACTCTCCCGACTCAAGATCCTGCGCACGGCCCATTCAATCCTCTGGGCACGTCCTCCGTCCAATCTTCAGCGCATAGAATGTAATGTAATGCTCCATTCTACCTAACTATAGCTCTGCCGTGTTTTCTGCCACCTGTTGGTGAACCAGGCACATTACATGAACATAACAGTTGCAAACAAATTAGGAATGTACAGTGTGGAGGACATGGACAAAATTCCTAGATGGCATTGGTGTTAGCCCAATAAAGATAGTAGCAGCATTTAGAAGTGGTAACACCTTTCTGGGGTGTTACACATCATTCTGCATCTAAATGGAGATAATGAGCGGTCAATGATCGGGAAGGACCATTCATAGGAAAGCTGTTTCCAATCACTGTCGGCTTTCAATTAGCCGTAGGATAGGGCATCAATATCAGATCAGTAGGGGTCCAACTCCCGGCACCCCTGCCGATCAGCTGTTTGAAAAGAAAGCAGCGCTAATATGAGCGCTGCCTTCTCTGCTCTGTTTACCTCCTCGCCACAGCAATTGCAGTGGTGAGTAGGTGTAATTACAAGTATGGTGTCCCCATTCACTTCTATTGGACAGCTCAGTCTGTTCAACTGCATAGGATGGAGCTGTCCTATAGAAGTGAATGGGGACGTCATACTTGTAACTACACCTGCTCACCACTGCAATTGCTGTGACGAGCAGGTAAACAGATGAGAGAAAGCAGTGCTCATATGAGTTACCTTCTTCTGCACTGTATGCTAATCACTAACATTGGAACACCAGGGAGGAGACATCAGCTTCTCTCCCTGGGCATTCCTTCTCCCTGCTGTCCATTCGCAGCGCAGAACGTCACAGCCAGGGAAAAAAAAACTCACCTTCTCCCTGCCTGTGATGTTCTGCGTTGCGATTCGACAGCGCTACAGCCAGGGAGAAGGAATGCCCAGGGAGAGAAGCTGATGTCTCCTTCCTGGTGTTCCGATGCTAGTGATTAGCATACAGCGCAGGAGAAGGTAACAGGGCCCACAACGGAGCAACGGAGCGCCGGACAGAAATAATAGTAAGTGCAGGGACATCCCTGCATTAACCCCTACATGTTCTGCTACTTAGTTTATTATGTTTGGACCCATGAAAGGTAATCTCATTGGTGGCGCAGTGCGCCCGCCCCTACTCCTCCTATCTCTCCTCATTGGCAGCGCAGCACAGGGGGAGGGAGAGAGTGACTCCTTCTCCCCTGTGCTGCTGAGGGAACATGGTGCGCTGACAGCAGCGTGCTCATGTTCTGTGATAGCGGGCTGGACGCATTATCGGCGTTATCTGCAAGGTTAAATGCCGATACGATAACTTTGAAAGTCATGAATATCAGCCAATAATATCGGTAACTCCGATAATCGGTCGATCCCTAGTCTGCAGTAAACCAATGCGCTTCTTTACTGGATGAACTCAAGTGCAAAACAATACAGGCGAGGCACTGAGCTGGCTTCTCCAGTCTCCTCCTGGCCAATAGAAGGGTTTAATGCTGAGGAAAGGCTTTAGCTAACTGTCCCTCTCTCTCTCTCAGAAGACTGGCACCCAGGAAAAAGGTTGGTGATCCAGGGTCTGTGGTAGAGTATGCCCATCTCATCCTCTTCTTCTGGTCACTAATGTAATCTGACATGAGTCTGTTCTTCTAAACACTGATCCCTAACTGCAGAATACTAGGGGCTCTGACTGCTCTCCTTATTAACAGTTTTTGTCTGAACTAGAACCTTCTATTGGGAGGGGTGGAGTGGAGAAACTCAGCACAAACAACTACAATGTTACATTTTCTGTCTCTCAACGACTTGCATTAGACCATTAATAATACTCAATGTCAATGATGACACAGCAGTTTTTCCAGACAGAAACAAGTCTTCAGACATAAAAAGATAGCTAAACCAGATATCCAAAAGGTCAGTCTGTCTGTAATTGGTGGTAAACAGGTCTGTTTTTATCTCTCCAAAACATACTCTTCTTTAAACCTTATGGTAACTGTGGAAAATTACCAGCTTCTCATTATTAGCTAGAAAGTCCCAAAAGTCTCTCAGTAATCATTAACCCTTTCCAGAGTGCTTTGCAAATATAGTGCAAATGAAGAGGATATATACAGTCATGTGAAAAAATTAGGACACCCTTTGAAAGCATGTGGTTTTTTGTAACATTTTTAATAAAAGGTTATTTCATCTCCGTTTCAACAATACAGAGAGATTAAAGTAATCCGACTAAACAAAGAAAACTGAAGAAAAGTCTTTTCAAGATCTTCTGTAAATGTCATTCTACAAAAATGCCTATTCTAACTGAGGAAAAAGATAGGACACCCTTGCCCCTAATAGCGAGTGTTACCTCCTTTGGCTGAAATAACTGCAGTGAGACGGTTCTTGTAGCCATCTACCAGTCTTCGACATCGGTCTGAGGAAATTTTACCCCACTCCTCAATGCAGAACTTTTTCAGCTGTGAGATGTTTGAGGGGTTTCTTGCACGTACAGCCCTTTTCAAGTCACCCCACAGCATCTCAATGGGATTCAAATCTGGACTTTGACTTGGCCATTCCAGGACTCTCCATTTCTTCTTTTTCAGCCAATCTTTGGTTGATTTACTAGTAGGTTTTGGGTCATTGTCATGTTGCATGGTCCAGTTCCGCTTCAGCTTTAATTTTCTAACTGATGGTCTCACATGTTCTTCAAGCACCTTCTGATACACAGTAGAATTCATCGTGGATTCTATGATGGTGAGCTGACCAGGTCCTGCTGCAGCAAAGCAGCCCCAAACCATGACACTTCCACCTCCATGCTTCACAGTTGGTATGAGGTTCTTTTCTTGGAATGCTGTGTTTGGTTTACGCCAAACATGTCCTCTGCTGTTGTGTCCAAATAATTCAATTTTGGACTCATCTGTCCAAAGAACATTATTCCAGAAGTCCTGGTCTTTGTCAACTTTATCTCTGGCAAATGTCAGTCTGGCCTCGATGTTTCTCTTGGAAAGCAAAGGTTTCCTCCTTGCACACCTCCCATGCAAGTTAAACTTGTACAGTCTCTTTCTGATTGTAGAGGCATGTACTTCTACATCAACAGTAGCCAGAGCCTGCTGTAGTTCTCGAGATGACACTTTAGGGTTTTTGGAGACCTCTTTTAGCATCTTGCGGTCTGCTCTTGGGGTGAACTTGCTGGGGCGACCAGTCCTGGGCATGTTGGCAGTTGTTTTGAAAGCCCTCCACTTGTAGACTATCTTCCGGACAGTGGAATGGCTGATTTCAAAATCTTTTGAGATCTTTTTAAATCCCTTCCCAGACTCATAGGCTGCTACAATCTTTTTTCTGAAGTCCTCTGACAGCTCTTTTGCTCTCACCATGGTGCTCACTCTCACTTCAACAGTCAGGAGCACACCAAACTAAATGTCTGAGGTTTAAATAGGGCAAGCCTCATTCAACATGCCGAGTAACGATCTACTAATTATGTGCACCTGGTGTGATATACCTGTGTGAGATCTGAGCCAATTTAAGAGGGAATACATGTGAGGGTGTCCTATCTTTTTCCTCAGTTAGAATAGGCATTTTTGTAGAATGACATTTACAGAAGATCTTGAAAAGACTTTTCTTCAGTTTTCTTTGTTTAGTTGGATTACTTTAATCTCTCTGTATTGTTGAAACGGAGATGAAATAACCTTTTATTAAAAATGTTACAAAAAACCACATGCTTTCAAAGGGTGTCCTAATTTTTTCACATGACTGTATCACAGCAAACATATAGAATACAGTTACACAGTATCAAATAGTATGTCAGTGCAAGTTAAGCCTTTAAAGTATAAGGAGGAGTCGATGACTTTGCATAGGGAAAATCAGGGTATATGTCCATAAATGTCTTGACTTCAAAGTATCCCTGGTCCAGGGCACTACACAATTCTTAGGGGCTGTTCAGACAGAGTGTGGAGACGACCTGCGATTGTTTTCAATAGGAGGTCGCTGTTTATGACTATGACAGCACCAAAAAGGATCTTACAGAAAATGTCCACAGTAAAAGAATGCACAAAATCAAAACATGTTCTGCTGGAAAATAAAGAGGTTGTGACTGTAAACCGCAGGCGCATGAATGGTCGCTTGGGCTCCCATTTAAATGATGAGAGGCAGTTTCTTCAAGGCTGCCACTTGGCTTTATGGCAAAAAGCTCCATCTGAATGGCCCCTTAAACTCGTTGGTTATATCTGGGCATGTATCTCTAAAGGTATGGTCGCACTGTCAGGTTTCCTGATACAGTTTTAGAAACCAAAACCAGTAGTGATTTAAAAAAAGAGGGGAAGTCTTATCTGTCCTGTATACTTTATACTTTCTCTCCTTTTATGATCCACTCCTGATTTTGGCTTCCAAAACTGTATCAGGAAACCTGAACGTGTGGCCGTAACCTAACTCTACAAGAATACAGTCTGCCTGGTCCATAGATTTGCTGCCCTGAGAGGACAGACACCATAGTATTCTCTTAACGTGCTTCTATGACTAAACTTCTACTTTCCATTGAAAAAAATGTTTGTATTAGAAAACTGTGCAAATAAAAAAGTAATCACCTAATTTATAGCAGAATTTAACTTTCCTTTCAAAAGAGAGACAAAAGCAGAAAAAGCTATTGGCCTAAATATGAAGGCATAATCTGGAGCATTTTATGACATTCACTAGTATATAAGTCAAAGTTTCCAAACCTAAAAAGGAAAATAGTACCTGTTAAATAGAAACTTGTCAACACAGGTCTAAATTATGTATGGAAACTGAATGATGTCACAATTCCTACTTCTGCTGACATCACTTTCTATATACAGAAACAGCGGCTGACACATCCAGCTGGGACTGGGCAACTCTGTCCCCATCTGAGCCAAGAAAGGTACCTTTCCAATTGCTAAACTTAAAGCAAAAGTCAATATATTTAGCAATAGTTCAATCGTTTAAATCTACAAAAAAAAAAAAGCTCACTTTACTGTTTTTGTACGAGTCCTGGGTTTTGAATAATTTTCATCATTCCTTTTTTTTTTTTAAATTAATTCTGGTTCCTTTTAAAAAAGATAGAATAACTTAAATGTTTTTTTCCAGGGTTACTAATGGTGTTTCTCATGTAGTTGCTTACATCATGTACATCTTCCCCTACTTTTTTTTACAGTTTGGACTCTCCGGACCCATTTTCTCAATGTAAACAGGTCATTCTGGTTTGTTTGTATCCTATATGTAGTTATATATACATATCCTGTATCCAACCAAACCCATGATGCACCTCTCCTTTCTCTACCACAGCTCCAACACTGCCCCTAACAACGCCCAGCTAGTTTATAGCCCCTCCCACCCTGCTAGTTACTAGACACTCCTCTATCACTTGACACGCCCATGGACATAACATCACAAGAAATAAGTAAGAGCTGCATGGACATGATCATGTGGCCACAGCCCAGAACAGGAGATAGGAGGAATAAAGGTAAAAGAAATACATTACAAAATTACAGCTACCTTTATAACTTATTATTTTATAGGATCTTGATGCAAAATGGAAGACTCCTTAAAGGGATTATCCAACACCCAAAATTACCCCCCCCCCCCCACCAAATGCCCGGGTCCCTCACACAGATTGTACTTACCTTGTTCCCTCGGGACCAGCGTAGCTTCTGATGCCCGCATAGCCGCCGCTGCATCTCCCCGTCACGCAGATCAAATCATCCGACCGGGGAGGGGCAGCCAATAGCAGCCCACGATGGGAACGAGTCTCCCTAGCATAGCGGGTGGCACTATGGAGGCTCATCGGTACTGTATGTGACTGATTGAATGTTAGTATGATCTGCTATTATTGTCGGCAGCACATAAGAAGTGCTGCAACAACTGATGATTTTTATGCTTGGTAAGAACAAGTGATTGTTGGTTGGTTGATCACTGGGCATGTTTACACGGGCAATAGTCCAGAGGGAGCCTTTGCCCACTCATGGACCCATGTAAACGGCTTTCATGTGATAATGTGTTCTGTTATGTGCAACTTGTCACTTCAGAGAGAGGAGAAACAAAACCAACCCTCAATCATTACTCTATACATAGGTAAATGAATTGCCCATGAATTGAGTGCTGCTCAACGATATAGGAAGTCAATTGGCGTTTATTTACTTTCATTTTCACGGGGCAATTTTTGGGAGGGGTTTAAATGAACCATCATACTTCTCATCATTGATTCAGACATATCCTCCCAGAGTACATTGCATGTGGAAGTACATCCGCTGTCTACATGGAGAGCTGTGCTGCTGACAAACAATGATTTTCATGCTTGCATTAAAGCGCGACCAATGACAAACAAGCGACTTCTCATTTGTCAGCTGCTTGCTGGGAATTTTTACATGGGACAATGATTGGGAATGAACATTTCGTTCAGTCCCTGTAAATGGGCCTTTAGAATTGGACTGAACAGAGTGATCTAACAACTTAGCAGATTTGTACCTATGAAACTGGCTGACCTGTTACATGTGCACTTGGCAGCTGAAGGCATCTGTGTTGGTCCCATGTCCATATGTGCCCGCATTGCTGAGAAAAAGGATGTTTAATATATGCAAATGAGCCTCTTGGAGCAATGGGGGCGTTGTCCTTACTCCTAGAAGCTCTGCTGTAACTGCAACTGCTGCACTCTCTGTGATTGTTTTCCTTTACACAATTTGTAACTGCAGCTTTTGGCTACCTGCGCACGGGTCTGGGCTGTCTTGCAGAAATTCCAAAAAAAAGGGGAAGATTTATCAAACTGGTGTATAGCAGAACTGACATAGTTGCCCATAGAAGCCAATCAGATTCCACCTTTCATTTTCCAAAGGAGCTGTGAAAAATGAAAGGTGAAATCTGATTGGTTGCCATGGGAAACTAAGCCAATTCTACTTTACACCAGTTTGAAAAATCTCCCCCAAAATCTGCACAATCCATAACTTGTGAAGGTAACCTTAAGCTAGTTTCAGAAGAGCGTGTCCACTACAAGAAACATGCTCCATATGGGAGCATTACATCCCGGTTTTAACCCTGCTCCTTTGACAGGACCTTACGGCATTATAATGATCTACAATGCTTTGAGTCTTTGTCCAATGTCGGCTGTTATGAATTGTACTGACATAATGCTGTCAGTACAGTTCATTACAGCTGATGTCGGGCAGGGATATACAGAATCATAAATCAATAAAATGCTGTAATGTCCTGTCACAGGAGTTGAGTTCAGAATGGGAAATAACGCTCCCACACGGAGTGTGTCTCCCGGAGTGGACACGCTCTTCTGAAACTAGCCTTAACTAGCTGTTAATTATCAGTAATGGACGGTTCATCACTGATACTTGCCCTGTGTATCAGTCCATGTACTGATGGGCCATTATACTGTGCCCATCAAGTAGGCCCCACCTCATATCATGTATTGCTTTAAAGGGAACCTGTCATCAACTTCATGCTGACATCACTGAGGGCAGCATAAAATAGTGACAGAAATGCTGATGTCAGCGGTGTGTCACACATCAGCTAAAAGTAAGTGGTTGCCGAGAACCAGCATCATAATCATTGCAGCACAGGCCTTGAGAAGAGTCAAATCTACCTGAGAAGAGTCCTGGTTATTCATAATCTCCTGCGCTCTCGCCCATCTGCTGATGATTGGCAGTTCTCTCCTAGAGAGAAAGGGAGAAAACTAGGTAGAAGACTGTCAGTCATCAGCAGGTGGGCAGGAGAGCAGGAATTCATGAATAACCATGACTCTTCTCAGGTGGCCATGACTCTTTTCCAGGCCCAGTCTGCAATGATTGTGATGTTGGTTCTCGGCAACCACTTACTTTTAACTTTTAAATGACAGACCACTGAAATCAACTCACCTGTCTCTACTTTAAGCTGCCATTAGTATGGGCAGCATAAAGTTGATGACAGGTTCCCTTTAATATTTACTGTACATTCGGTAAGCTGAAAAAGATCACTTTACCACGTGTTAGAAATGCACAGATCTCATAGTCTTGTTTCCTCATGGATACATGAAACTAGAGATAAACGTCAATGTGCTAAATCTCTGTGAGTCATAATTCAACAGGAGTTCAGTCATATTTTAGAATCTGTGTCTTACAATTCAGAAATGCTGATAAGTGGCATATTTTACTGTTTTCGTAGTAATATTGAATGTGTCCTATGCAACTGGGTATAAAAGAAGAGAGAGAGTTTGAGGGTTAGTCAGATCTGATGGAATGGACTCCACCGGATCTGAAAAACTTGAGGCGCCAGGGGTTTATAGGAGTAAAGTGGAGAAGACAGAGTGGTATAAAGGCTGCTCAGGGTTTGCCAGGCAGACTAGAGTGTCTGCATGTGTGGTATATAAGGAGTAGAGCGAACTAGGGGGAACGGTGGGTGTTGATAACACCTCAATTCCACCTATTTCTGTAAACCTGTATTGAGCGCTAATAATGGTTGGTCGGTGAGAAGATGTTTTAGTGTGGTGTAGGTTTCTTGAAAATACAGAGAAAAAAATATAGAAAATAATACACAGAAAAAAATGTAGAAAGAAATGAGCATAAACACACTACACTGGGTCTCGAGTGCCTAGAAGACCATTGCCTGTAGTGTCATATATGTCAATGTGCAGTAAATGAATAAGGCGAATAAGTTAAAACAAATAAGTAAAATCCATTTTAAAAGGATACAAGTATAATAAAAATACTGAAGTATCGTATACTTATTTACTCACTTTACGAGGGGGGTGGTTTACTAGGATAAGCATAATACACCTGTAAACCAAACACCCCCCCCAGCCTGGATTTTTATTATACTTGTATCCTTTAAAAACAGATTTTACTTATTTGTTTTAACTCATTCGCCCTATTAATTTACTGCACATTGACATATATGACACTACAGGCAACGGTCTCCTAGGCACTCGAGACCCAGTGTAGTGTGTTAATGCTCATTTCTTTCTACACCACACTAAAACATCTTTTTACCGACCAACCATTATTGGCGCTCAATACGGGTTTACAGAAATAGGTGGAATTGAGGTGTTATCAACACCCACCGGTCCCCCTAGTTCGCTCTACTCCTTATATCCTATGCAACTGGACATCTTTCTAGTTGAAGCAGTTGGAATAGGATCTAGGAAGACATAAGTAGATGTTAACATATCATGGGGGTGCTATTTAAAATGGCTAGTATATAGATAACGGGTTTGACAGATGATGCTATAGGCAACTCTATATAAAGGAACATTGTTCATACGCTTTATGTTACTGGTGAAATAACCACAGAAGTAGGCCATAGACTGTCTCCACACATAATAAGACTAAACAGTGAAAATACCTTAGAATTGATTTTATTAGTCATTCCATAATGGAGAATTTATAATAAAAATGACACAATAAAAGAGGTGCAAAATCTGGCGCATAAACTACTTCACTACTCTTAAAAAGTAACTTGATGATGAGAGTAAATGGTATATTTCTAGTTAAAAGGGTTGTCCAGCTCAATGAAAATCTTTTTATATGGATTTAAAATAGAAGAGATATTACTAACTAATATACGAGAACTAAAATAGGGGCCTCAATCTTCTAATATCATTGCTAGTCCCAGCAACTCCACTTCCAGTTTGGTCCCAACACAGGAGACAGTTTCCTGTGTTGGCGCTGGACTTGTGCTGTGGGTGTTAGCTGATGGCCTCATTTCATTATATAAGCCACCCACCTTCTCATCATGGCCTAGGCAGAGACAGAGAAGGGGGTTATCTATTGAAATGCCCTACTCAAGCAGTCTTGTCACATAAAGCTATGGTCATGTGTCTACGAGGGTTGTTTCGGGTATCGAATTTTAAATACCCAATCGATACTTTTGCCTGGTATCGACCTCGATACCAGGATTTTCCTTTTTTCGATACTAGTACTCTGTACTATTGCACAGTCTAGTATCAGAGAACAAGGAGCGCGCTGCTCTCAGTGCACTCTGTGTTCTCCTCAGCAGCACAGGGGAGAAGGAAGCAGTCTCTCCCTCCCCCCTGTGCCGCTTCCACCAATGAGGAGAGAGGAGCGAGCGCACTGCGCCACCAATGAAAGAAAATGTTTAATACAAATCCAGGAGGAGGGTGCTGGCGGGGAGCTGCGATTAGCGGCAGTTAACCCCTCAGGTGCTGCACCCGCCTCCTGTATTAAATGTTACCGTAATTATATTATCATTGGTGGCGCAGTGTGCCCTCCTCCCCAGTATTAAAATAATTGGTGGTGTAGTGCGCCCCCTCCCCTCAACCCCCAATATTAAAATCATTGGTGGCGCAGTGCACCCCCTCACCTCAACCCCCCAGTATTAAAATCATCATTGGTGGCGCAGTGCGCCCCCTCCCCTCAACCCCCCGTATTAAAATCATTGGTGGCGCAGTGCGCACCCCAACCTCCCCCCCCCAGTATTAAAATCACTGGTGGCAGTGGCCACAGGGTCCACTACCCTCCTCCTCATTGGTGGCAATGGCAGCTTCTGATCAGAACCCCAGCAATGTAATCCTGGGGTCTCCGATCGGTTACCATGGCAGCAGATGGTAACCTCCCTGCTGCTGTGTATACTATGCACAGAGCAGCAGGGAGAGTGTGAAGTCCTATTCACCCTGATAGAGCTCTATCAGGGTGAATAGGACAAGGGATTAAAAGATAGGAAAATAGTTATTAAATAAAAAGTAAAAAAAAAAACATCAAAATATTAAGTATAAATCTCCCAATTTTACATATAAAATATATAAACAATAAATAAATAAACATATTACATATCGCCACGTAAAAAGTCCAAACTATTCAAATATAAAAAAATAATTCCTATGCGGTGAGCGCCGTAACAGAAAACAAATTAATAAAAACTGCGCGATTCGCCATTTTTTTTTTGTCACCTTATCCCCCCAAAAATAGGATCGGACCGTTCTATTATGGGCCGGAGGTTCCATGAAATGCAGAATGCACACTGGTTTTTTTGGTGTTTTATTTTTTTTGCGTGGTATTGAGTATTGCCATACTTTTTTATGATATCGAAACCAAATCAAAATTTTGGTATCGAAACAACCCTAGTGTCTACATGAGCTGCGAGTGGAACTGTTAGCATCGACGCTGATATCTGAAGTTGAGGGCACCTTGTTGATTAAATTACATTAGTAAGTGGTATGTCTTCAAATTTAAACACATATAAACAAATCTTTTTGAGTGAGACAATCTTTTTAATCTTTAAAGATGGTGTCTAGTCAAAATAATCTTCTTAAATGTTATATATTGGGACACCACTGATTTCCAGAATAAAAGGTTTTTAGTGCTCAAGCTCCTTTGGCATTGCTCAGAGATTATTTGCGCAGAATGTTATGTCAGGTACTAAACGGGTTTAAGCACTCTCTTCCAATTTGTATTTGTGACATATCAGGAGGCATTTTAGTTGGATTTCCTTTGAAACTAAAAAAGTTGGAAGTACTAGAAAAGTCATCTACAAGTGCACTCTCTCAGCAGTTTAGTAAACCCTAGCTCTGGTGAAAATGTTCATAATCACATTCCCATAGCTTTAAATTTATTATCCAGCCTTTACTAAGTGATGGCTTCACCTCAGAATAGGCCATCTCTAGCAGAGGGTGTTTAACTCCCCGCACCACCATCAATCAGTTGTTCAAGTGTAGCTCCAATGCTGGAAGTTAGTGCCAGAACTACACAGGACCATGGACATTATAGTGGAGGGAGCTCATTTCTACAGCGCTGCTTTCATTGAAGTCAATGGGGTTAGGAGAAGTCAATTGGAGCAGTCCTATAGTAACAAGCTCCCTCCACTACAAGGTTGATGGTGCAGTTTAGCTCTAGAGCTGACTTTCAGGGACATAGCTACACCCAAACAGCTGATAGGCAGGGTTGCGTGGTTTCAGACCCCTAACAATCAGCTAGTGATGACCTATGTCCATCACATAGTAAATAATACAAAATCCCTTTAAGTTGGTCACAGAATAAAGTTACCTAGTTTAGAAAGTAAATTTTTATATACCCTAAAGAGCATTTTGAGTTAATGGGGGGTCCTCAACGTCTTCATCTCTTGGCCAGAGTGCCGGGTAATTACATAGTCTCTTGCTCTGGAAGACCATCTTCCTGTACTGCATTATACAACATCACATTAATTCAAAGGGGTACTTCCATATTTAACTTTCCTTGTGGTGGTGCTGGAGATGCAGTACCCCAAAGCACATGTTATCTGCAAAGGGCTTGTACTGTAATGTTACTGTATGTAATGTTATGCTATGTATTGCCATGTTATGTATTGGAACCAGTATAGTTATGTATGGATGGCACAGAGTTAATGACCCTGGCTCAGCTCTGGCTCTAGTCAGTTTTAGGGAGAGTTCAGAAAGGTAGGAAACTGTGCCTTATGTTCCAGAGTATAACAGACTCTGCAAGATCTGCAAGAAAGAGAAAAAGAGAGGGGGAGAAAGATAGGACGAAAGAAGAGAACCTGGAATCTGTGTGGCCAAGCATCAGAGTCAACAAGGTTATCCGCAACTATAGTCATACAGAGTTTGCTGCAGTGCAGGGAAGCCATTAAGATACCCTTCACACTTGGACACATCCTGGGAAGACGTCCGGTATCCCTCAGTGGACATTACAGCCATTATTGTTAAGGTACTGTGGCAAACTATAGATTCGTTACATGTCTGGCTTGTGGGTGTTTGTCTTCCAGCATGTTTGCTAGACATTTCTCCTGTGAGTCGCATAACCTCTGGAAGGGGGTGTCAGGGTTCCCCGGAGGGGGATCACAAGTTGTTGAGCAGCTCTGCCTGGGGCCACCATGCTTTCTGGGGGTCCGGTTGGTGTTGTGGCCGCGGCAGGTAAGTGCGTGTTGTTTCTGGGCTCTTACCTGCCACTTCAGTGGCTGTTCACTGGCTGTCTCTTCCCTTGCAACTAGGCTGTTGGAGCCTCCTGTTTATCCGTGTCTGGAGGAACAGGTCTTCTCCTGTTCCTAACCTTATTTCAGGGATCTTCAGAGCAACTCATGGTCTGAGGTTCCTGTGTATGAGATCACCTACCATCTGGGTCTGCTCATACGGTTAGGAGTAAGGGCCAGGATGAGGGTGACCTGCTCACTTTTCCTTGTGTTCAGGCCTAGCTGCTTCCCCATTTTCCTACGTTATATGGTGGGGAGTTTTCCCCCACTCCCCACCATGACAGCACCCATCCAAACACCTAACATCAAGAGCACCCCAACTATCATCAGGCAGGAGCCCCAGAACCGTGGTTTTCCCTAAGATAAGAAATGGTGTGCTGTCCTTTCACTGCACTGCCCTAGAGAGCACCACTGCATGGCCCTAGAAAGCCGCCATGATTGACTGTGACAGCCAGAGCCTCTACCACTCCCATCCTCCACTCTGGCTCCCCAGTGTCTCACTTCAGAGAGAAATTAAACACATTGTCATATTCAAAAAGTGAAAAAAGATGGTGGCTCTCTCATTGTTTCACTTTTGGAAAGGTGCACTACCCCACAGCACTCCCAAATGCTGGTAAATAGAAAATGGAGTAGAAACTTTGGTAGGGGGTCACTCAATATCAAGCATACACATGGTTGATTGGTATCCACAATATAGTTTATAGCAAATAAGCATAAAACATAAAAGTATCACATACAGAATATAACATATCATAAAAGGCTAAAAATACCGCACTTATTAAAACAATGTCCCAATGCCCATAACACGGTATGAGGTGGGTAAAAGTCGGTGTCAGTTTAATAGAGCTAGACCTCAGGGTCATAAATTCATATATACTCGCATGGAATATAGATGGCAGAGAGTTAATACTATTGTATTGGTTTGTTTTACGTTACCAAATCTTCATCTGTTATCGCCAGTTGCTTTTAGTGACGTAAATGTACAGTTCCTTGATCTTGACATCAAAGTAGAGGATAATAAATTAGTATGTAGCACGTATCATAAACCAGTGACTAAAAACAGCTACATACTATATACAAGCTGCCACTTACCTAGATGGCTGAATAATGTGCCGAAAAGCCAATTTAGAAGGTTAAAGCGTAATTGCACCTAAGAACAACAATTTGAAATAGAGGCAGGGGCATTAAAACAGCAGTTCCTTGATAAACAATATCCCATCCAGCTCTTGGAAGGATCACTAGGGGAAGTTAGGACAATGAAGAGGGAAGGATTTTTTGTCCCCAAGCAGAGACAAATGATGGAGGACACATTGAGAATGATCCTACCATTCCATGCACAGTATAGAGGTATGGAACTAATTATTAAGAAATATTGGCATCACCTATTTGAGGACAAAATAATTGGACCACTGCTCACTGCTACGCCCCAGATTACATACACTAGGGTTTCTAACTTAGGCCTCAAAGTTGCCCCATCTTTGAAAAGCAAGAAGAACCAGATAATACAAAACAAGCAGAACTGGTTGTCCTTTAATGGTTTTCACAGATGTGAACGCTGCTCTAATTGTAGAATTACCAAACATGATATAAACACTATAGAGACCATCACAATAATGATCCATCGACTCCCAGGTATATGGCGCTTGAAAAAGTCAAATATCCATGGAGAGGGGGGAATCATATCCTCCAGATGTCCAGAACAGAGTCGAAGAGGATATTTGAATTTGATACCCTATTACCGAGAGGTCTAAATGCTGATATGGAGTTATTTGGGTCCCTGTAATTGGGGCGTTGGTCTGTCATGAATGACACATCTGGGTCAGGCTGTTTTTCCAGCACCCAGATCTCTCCTTCCTGGCAGGCTCGCGCCCCTCTATATCTACATTGTGTGCCCACATTCTCCCAGAAATATCAAAGCTGGATACAAGTAGCACTGAATAATCTCAAAATATTCTCAATGTGTTGTCTCCTGCACCTTACCTCATCCTGATTGTGAAAAATCGCATTGTGGATGCAGGGAAATCGCACATGCGTTTCCCTGCACTCAACATATGTCTTTGGCTGACTCTGACTGTTTGTACTGTCAGACCAGATGTGTCTACATTGCTTCCCAAGGTGTTACATTCATAAGTGAAATAACCTGACAAAATCCATCTGTTCTGCACTGTCAAATATCAGATTCTATGGGTAAAAAATACTTATATACATAGGATCTATCCAGTGAATGACCGGAATTTATAGTTTAAGGGCTAGCTCACATGGAGATTTTGACCCAGAAACAGCATTGGAATCAATGTGGAACAACACTTCAAATATCCCTCCTATTGTTTTTAATGGGAAGAAGTGACTGGTGCTTCTTTTCTCGGCCTACTGAAAAAAGAAGCATCCTTCCCTACCCTGCTGTGTTGAGACTATGACGGGTAGCCACACAAAGATTAGCTCATTGAATGAATAAAAGATAGTTAAAATAAAATAATTTACAGCACAATCCATGTGCAATGCGAGATATGGTCACTATGGGGCACATTTATTAAGAATGGCGTTTTAGATGCCAGTCTTAATAAAGCCCTAAGCTGGCGGAGGTTCCACCGAGGTTATGAAGAGGCGCAGGCCTATCCATAACTTCGGCACATCCAGCGCCAGTTCTAAATGTAAGCCAGCTTCTGAGCTGTCCTACATTTAGACCATTTTCTACGCCTGAAACAGGTGTAGAAAATGGTAAATGAGATGTGCCTGCCAGCCCGTCCCCTTACCGCCACGCCCACGTATTTAGACGCGGAGTCAGCAGGGAGGAGTCATAGATTGCGGCGCAACTAGCTGTTACGCTGCAATGCGTTCCTGAAATACGCCTAATATAGGCGTATTTCAGATTGATAAATGACCCCCTATGTTCCACTGATTCACCCCACAAACTTTATACTCTGCAATAGGAAATACCTATAGATTTACAAGGGATACTTGCTAAAGTCATTGTACTGGGGAGGTTTTTTTCTGAAGTTCTCTGTAACTGCTCTGGGTAGATTTAGGTTGTGCTCTGTATCTCTCAGGAGATTATTTTTTCAATATGCAAACAATCAGTGTAAAGCAACGCTGACATTTTTATAGCTAGCTCTTATTGTATATGGAAAATCGGATGGATGCGGGCTGCAGTGCGTACAAGGAGGAGTAGCTATATATTACTTAGTTTATATCTGCAGATAAAAAGCTATAAATCACTGGTGTGAACTATGCAACCCGGGGGGATAGAAGACAGATATTTCACAGTGTGTTTATAGAAGAGAGATGAGTTCTAAACAATAGGGATCATTCCAGGCAGTCCGGCCTCCTGTACTGGCATCCTCTCCCAATTCCTAATATGTTCTATACAGAAACACTGAAGCAAAAGGAAGATCACAAGAGCTAAGATTCCAGGGTTTAATGGAAGTCTGGCAAAGGAGCAGAAGAAAGAGGTGCTATAGACCTGCGCAAATTAAAGATGCCCCCAAATCTTCAATAGCTGTTGCCCATTTGACTGACAGCCATCTCTCCCCACTCCCCCGTACACGCTCAGTTTAGCTGAGTCTGTCAGTGGACAGAGAGGAGAAAGCCGCTGCCGGGCACCTCTGATGGTCCAAGTGAAGAAAAGGATCGGGGGTTTAAAATCAATGCAACTAATCTTCTCCCCTACCATAGTCTAACGGGGAGAGTTGGGAGCTCCCCGAACACATAAGTTTGTCTGCCGAAACTTTATATCCATCTCTTCAGCTCTATACCATACTGCCCACAGACAGCACAGGTTCCCTTTAGCTATAAAGTAATATGACTTGATATTAGCTTCTTTGGCCTCTTGTTTCTTGGTTACTGCTGGACTAAACTGTGGGAAAGCCGAACCTTTTCATATCACGTACTGAAGATCCATTTTCCCGTCTGTCTTTGTTAATCAAAAATGAGGATCGGATATCAGCACGAGGTAGAAGGGAAGCATATCCTAAGGAAATGTACTAGAATGATTTCCCTGTCCCGTATGCTGAGATCCAATCCTCCTTTTGATCAAAAAAGAAGAGAGGATTTCCTAAACGTGATGTAAAAGGTGCTTTACTGACATGTTAATATTAAAAAAACATAGCTAAGACCGAGAAACTTACTATATACATAATTTAAGGATTCAAAAAGTATTTAATAGGCAAGAAAAGCAGCAGGATCCATGTCAAGCGGCAGCTGCAAAAGCAAACAAGAATACCGTATACCTCCAATTATAATTAGCTATAAAGAAAACAATAGCCTCTGGGGCTCTGCTCTTTACTAGAGAGTACCAAAATGAGTGTGAGTGAAGGGTATCACAAATGATTTTTCACTTATGTTTCTTTTACCACTAAAAAATGCCATAGAAACTGGTTATGTCTTTTATCTCAAACACCATGCATTTTTATGACTATTTTTGCATATTTTATTTTCCCATGACTGTGTAAATAATGTTTTTCTGCCATTTTTTCCCTATAGAGACAGAGAAGAAAAAAGCTCCAAAAGCTTCAGCATTCTGCCTTTTTCAAAAACTGACAGACACCCAAATGGAATGACCCCCTAGTAGCAGCACCGGCCTCTCCTTGCTCTGCTATCCCTATGCCTCTTCTCCAAATCCTTTTTATGAACTCTTTCTCATTAGGATAAAACACAACATCAGCTCCGCTGAGCCCCCGGCCAAAGTGCTGAAGTGGTGTCCGAGATCCCCAAGGGCCAAACCAAGTAACTGTAAGTTTTCATGTGAAATATGTTTGTTATACACATATAGCCTACACTGTGCCACACAATATACAGTATACCGCTACACTGTGCCCCACAATATACAGTATACTGCTACACTGTGCCCCACAATATACAGTATACCGCTACACTGTGCCCCACAATATACAGTATACCGCTACACTGTGCCCCACAATATACAGTATACCGCTACACTGTGCCCCACAATATACAGTATACCGCTACACTGTGCCCCACAATATACAGTATACCGCTACACTGTGCCACACAATATACAGAATACTGCTACACTGTGCCCCACAATATACAGTATACCGCTACACTGTGCCCCACAATATACAGTATACCTCTACACTGTGTAGTCTGTTCTATAAGCACCACATTATTTTCTGTCCGCCACCACAAAACAATCTGGAAGTGTCCCTCCATGTGGCATCATGTATGCGGGCAGACAGTGTTGTATCATGTATGTGAGCAGTCATTTTTTGAAATTATGACAAGTGCCCTTTTTTTTTTTACTTAAGCCCCTGCCCTTCAAAAGGTCTGTGCACGTCCCTGCCCTGTACTATGTGCTGCAAGCATGCAGCTGCTTAACCCTGACTGTGACATCACTGTGTATACCCTGTACTGTGATGTCACTCACTGTGCATGTTAACCCTGTACTGTTAGTGACTGTACAGGGTTAATATGCACAGTGATATCACATACATTACAGCCAGGGTTAATCTTTATTATCGCTTGCATATCTTGTGTTCGTTGGGGCCTCATGTTCAAGTTTCGACTAAGGGCTCACAAAGTCTAGAGCCGCCTCTGTCTCCTAGTTTTCCCGCTTTCAAGACATCCTTCCTTAAGAATATTTTTGATAATCAGTATCAAAAAGCCTAGGTTTCATGCTAGCATTAAAGAAACCCGGCAGGCTGTTCCAGCAGAGGAACAGCCTCCTAGGTCCTCTGGATCCAGCATAGCTGGATAGTATCGCGTGCCTGTTGGGCCCCATAGACCATAATGGGATCAGGAGGGAATCCAGCCACTACCCGACATAAATGGCTGCATTCCACTGGACAAAGTTCGCTGCATGGAACAGTTTTTGCCAGACCGAGGCAAGGCATTTATAGTGAGAATTGACAATGGGCTCCAGGGGTGAACTGCCAGGACCAGCTAGGCCGCATCCGGAGAACTCCGGCAGGCTGATCCCCTGCTAGAACAGCCTGCCAGATTGCTTTAGCGCAAGTGTGAAAGTAACAGTAGTGAATAATGTGAATAATGCATAGATTGGTGTTCAGTAAATTGTACTGGTGTTTTTTAATTAAGGTTTTTTTTCCCCTGTTAAAAAACTTGTTAGTTGCATATGGGATAAAATTCCCACCTTACAAATCCTTCTTCACTCCCTGGTCCAGAAGCAACCTATCCATCTGTATTTACATGACGTACAGTATCGGTACTTGACTGCTCCTGACAGTTTCTGGCCACAAGGGGAATGTCACCGTGGTTAATGATTAGCCGGAGTGATCATGTTGTAAAAAACATGGACCAAAGATTAATGAAAGTGGGTGGAAATTCTTACATGTCTGTAAACCCAGCTCTCATTGGACTACTGGAGCGGTGGCACTGGTGCCAAGTAGGATTTAAAAGTATGGACTTTTTTCTTATATTTTCCCATATACAGCTGCAAATGTTTCATGATATGGAAAACCCCTTTAAATTTCTCTTCCTTTGTAATTTTAAATCCAGTTGTAGAAATATATAGGATGAACGTCCCGGATATCTGATTATTAGTCAAGGTTGTATTTTGTCCTTAAGACGTCTTCAATAATAAAAGAGCTGATGAAGTAAAACTTGTTGGTAATAGTGAGGAGGAAACATGATGCCTGACATGTACGCATCATCTATGTCGGCACGAAATGAAAGTGCTGCTCCTTGCTCTGGAATGTCGCCTGTACTACGGCTTTAATCATGATACGCTCAGTGGAGGACTTTATGATATATACACCCTTTGCATATTTCGGCTCTCTTTCTGGAGGACGATCCGTTATAGTGTTTCATGAAACGGGACTTGACACCGCTTTGGCATATACCATTACGTACTCATCATTGCAACTTTAAAATAGTCTTACACAAGAACTAGACATTTGTGAAATGTGAGTACCAATGCTAAGCACGGATCAATAGATGGGGCATTGAATATGTGCTTGATTTGCCCTTTATCTATCTCCAAATGCATGATATGAAGTGAGACAAAAAAATGTTAAGTAAGTATTACCAAATTCCAACATCCTATCACCTCTGCAATTAAATTCTTTAGCATGGGTGTACAACATACTATAGTTCAGAAGCGAGTCCATAGAAAAAAAAAACTAAATTAGTCCCCTGATAATGCTGTTTGATGCAGTCATGCCCCTTCATCTTAAGACAGGGAAGCAGAGAACTTATTGACCTACCTTCCATCTCTTGCTGGGTAGTAGGATAGCCTGAAATCCTGGTGGTTATCCTCTTAGGGTACAGCCACATGGTCAGGTTTTGCATGCAGTTTTGGAAGCCAAACCATTATACTTTCTCTCCTTTTATGATCCACTGCTGATTTTTGCTTCCAAAGCTGCATGCAGAAACCTGACCGTGTGGCCGTAACCTAAAGGGTGCCTTCACATCTGGCAGAATCTGTTGCAGAAATTTCTGGAATTGAAACTCAGATCCATTCATCTGAACAGGGCTTGCAGAAGCTCATGAGCTTGTGGCCAAAACGGCCCCATTCACATGAATGGAACAGATTTTCGGTCTCAGAAATTTCTGCAACCAAACCTGCCACCCTTACGTGTTCCATCGCTGGAAGGTGGACTTGTACAGATGGACATCCCTGAGATGTCCACCGTGAAAGATCACCCTACTGTATATCCAATGTGGTATATACAGTAGTATCAAATGACAGCACACAAGTCTGATGATGCAAATAAGTGCAAGGTTTATTGAAATTTCAGTGTCATCAGTACAGACAGCCTTGACATTTCAAAAAGAGGAGTCCTTTATCAAGCTAGAGAGGTTTTCAGTGTCACGGGACCAAATGGTCCCCATGGTGTTTGCTATTGTTGCTGTGCATGTAGAGAAAATAAGCCCTGCACAGGTTCAAAGAGCCCATGCTACAGAGATATAGGGTTACTGAACTGGGCACACCTTCTGATGAGCCCCATGGCAGCCGCATAGGATGCCTCTGTGGTACCTATCCTTGCTTTCTAGTAGAGAACTAACATTCAGGCAATGAATATAGACATCATTACTGGATAAGATTATTAAAGTATTGTATACAATTATGCACAGTGGTGGATTTGGTCACATACTGTAGACCACGCAATTGAGTGAGGCCTCAGAGACAGGGGCGCAAGCTGGGTCCTATTTCACCGCATCTGCGTCCTCAGGACATGGATACTGTGGAATTCAATGGTGATGCAAGGAGTTGTCAGCTCCCTGCTCCACCATTTAACCTGTGACCAGCAGTGTGGTACTGGCAAAATGATGTGACATAATTGCGCCTGCTGCACCTAGCCGCTGGACATACCGGAGAAGATATGGAGTGAGAGATCTACTTGGTTCTTCATGGGAACATGACTGAGTATTCACCCATTAAAGGGGCACAATGTGTTGGAGGGGACATTATGGGGTACCATATTGTGTTGGGACACAAAAAGGGCACCATAATGTGTTTGGGCACATAATTGAGCATTATTCTGTGCTGGAGGCACATAAGGGACACCATAATGTGTTAGGAGCACATAATGGGGCATCATATTGTGTTGGGTGTCATAAAGAGACATTATACTGTGTAGGGGGAACATAAGTGAGTATTATTCTGTGTTGAGGCACATAAGGGGCACCATGTGTTGGGGGCACACAAGGGGGCATTATATTGTGTTGGGAGCACATAATGAGGCATCATATTTTGTTGGGGTACATAAAGAGACATTATACTGTGTAGGGGGCCAAATCCACCCCTGATAAATGCACCCAGTGATCTCAGATGTGTGCCCCTGGCACAACATTTAGGTGGAATATTTCTGCTCTTGTACCCTTTTACTCAGGGGATGAGGCCCATGATCATCTTTTCTGCATTATAGCCACCTAGAAATTCCTGGGTGAACTTCAGATGTGATTACAAGTTTATGGCTTTGGTATGTTAGAATAAAGGTGACCTTTTGGACTATTCTCCCTCTTTCCTCTTCCTCTCATCATCTCCTCCTTTCTTGGGATAATAATGCCTTAACTTGAAATATGTTACTTGTCAGTGCCCTGGATTCCTTTCTTTTTCTCCTTTCTTGTCTCCTACAATAGTCGACATTTCTTGCAGTCTTGCTGCTCATTACGTTTCTGTTCTGATTGGCATAAGTAACCTTACGATTGCCTTTGCTGCTCCACTGTTTATCTGCATTTAATGGTTTTATGTTACACTGTTCAACACATTTTTAAAATGAATGAAATGTGGCCGAGACAGGATATGTGTGCCCTCTTGGATGTGTGCACGCCTGCCCATGTGTAGTCAGCAGCATATGTCGAAATGTGCTTCTGCACACACATATTTGAAATCGGCAAATCATTGTGAAAAAACATTCACTGCTATCAAGAGACTCATTTGTATGAATTTTAAATAAAATAATACCCGTGTTATATAATGGATTCTGGGGTTTCAGACATTATTACGCGGGACTCTGAAAGGAGTTTCAGTGTGTAGACAAGGCAGAGATTGTGAGCTTGATATCTTGTTTTGGTAGGCATGGATATCACCAGACGGTATGCAGAATTTACAGAGCGGGGCTAGATAAACATAAAGTAGACCATTTCGAGGTGACTGATACTCTCCAAGAGTCGAACATACTCACGCAGTAGATGAATATCTCATTGGCTATTTCCTGACTGTGTCATAAATGATTTTCTGAACTGCTTATTCATGATTTCAAGGAGATTACATTACCAAGCCAAACAAAAAGCAAAGGAAAAGAGCAAGTACCCTGTGTTTTAGTAATGCTACAACCAAGATAACACATTGAAGCAGGGGCATAACTACCATAGCGGCAGACCATGCGACTGCTATGGGGCCCAGGGCAAGAGGTGGCCCAGTCTTAGTTGGGGTTATCTCCTCTTCTACTGGAGTTGACAACTTGGTCAGCACTCTACCCTCGAAAGCAGGCATGCTCAACCTGCGGCCCTCCAGCTGTTGCAAAACTACAACACTACATTGTGGGAGTTGTAGGCCTCAGGTTGAGCATGCCTGCTCTAAAGGAACAACTTTTAGCAATTAGGGCAGTGGAAAAAGGGCCCAAGGGTCATTGAAAAAGGCTTAGGCAGAAACCCTTCTGTCCTGTGTAGGGGGCCTGGTTTGATCCTTGCTATGGGGCCCTTACTTCTCTATGTACGCCACTGCATTGAGGCCATTTTGTGGCATAGAATGAAGAAGTATAAGGCAAGATGGAACCTCTATATCGGCACTGTCAGCAGGGACGTGATACCAGGTAGGCATTGATAAAAGCAGGTATAGGTTTATTCACAGTCTACGCGTTTCAGGGCCGGATGGCCCCCTTCATCAGGACAGTAGTGTCCTGCTTTTATCAATACCTACCTGGTATCACATCCCTACTGACAGTGCCGATATAGAGGATCCATCTTGCCTTCTACTTCTTCATTCAATACTTCACCCAGACAGCCGCATCCCCGACATGGGTAGGAACCGAGGCAGCAGAGCAGCCTCTCCGTATGTTGGTTGGATAATACCAGCAAGGGCCAAATACAGCTGTTGTGACTCCTCACAACAACAGAGGGTAAGCGCAACAGTATTTTTACATTTTCTCTATACAAAACAGCCCCACACATGAGGCGCTGCCTCCTGTCTTTTTCTCCTCGTTTACATTTTGAGGCATTTATCAATCTCAAGTTGTGGAACTTCACTGCTTCTATAAGTGAATGTGATCTACTAGGGTTAATGACAGTTCATGTGGGAAAAGTTTAAGCCCCATGTTAAAGCAAATGGATACCCAAAGAGCGGGTAGGGTGGCCGTCTTTAATACTACAGTATATTACAGAGCTGCTCTATTAGACCAACTAGAATCCCTATGGATAAGAGACACCTCCAAGCACTGGGTTAGCATAGAACTACAGTTTCTAAGCAAACACTGTATTGCCAACAGATTAACAGCCATGTCTTTATTTTGTGGACCTACCTGTTCTTCTCATCCTACTTTGAGAGTGATCATGAACTTGTAATACAGTGAATAAAAAACATCTTTTCAATATGGCTTTCACAAAATCTGACACTAGGGTAATAGAAGTATAGAAAAGAGGGATTATAATTCTATCTCACTTTGTGGTGAAGGACCAAATTTTGGCTTTTGGGGATTTGTCAAATCATTTTTCCTCAGATAAAAAAAAAAGGGCTAAAAGGTTAAAGGGGTTCTCTACCTTTTTCTTACTGATGATCTATCCTTTCCTCACTGATGATCTATTGAAGCGAATGGGGCTAAGCTGCACACCCTAACCATGGTGAGATCCAAAAACGGGAGATCCAAGCTATTCCCCCTGCAGTTATTAACCACTTAAGGACCGGGCCCATTTAAATTTTTTGCATTTTGACTTTTCTCCCCACCTTCCAAGAGCAATAACTTTTTCAATTTTCTATTCACATATGATGTCTTATATTTTGCAGGACAAGTTTAATTTTTTAGTGGCACCATTTAGTTTACCATGTCTATGATTGGAAAACTGGAAAAATATTAATTGTTGGGTGAAGCTGAAAACCCCCCACAATTGAACCAGAGTTTTTTTGGTTTTCACATTACACCGTTCACTGTGCGCTTAAAATGACACATCTTTATTCTGCAGGTCAATATGATTACAGCAATACAACATTTGTATAGTTTTTATTTTGTTGTACTACTTTTAAAAAATAAAAACCTTTGGAAAACAGCCTGAACTTGTTTCCATCTACAGAGCTGTATTAGAGCTTGTTTTTGTGTGTGGTGAACTGTAGTTTTTATTAGTACAATTGTTAGGATTTGTATGACTTTTTGATCACTTATATTACATTTTTTAGGGGGACAAGGTGACTTGTGGATTTTTTTCCCTTCGGCATCGGAAAGGTTAAATGACTGGGTTCTGCATCAATGCAGATCCTGCTCATTGCAGCTGGGTGTGTGCTGTATTTTACAGCATACACCCTCCATGTTTGGAGCGAGCTCAGTGTGTGATAAAACCTCTTAAGCATAATCACATACAGTATCTCACAAAAGTGAGTACACCCCTCACATTTTTGTAAAACTTTTATTATATCTTTTCATGGGACAAAACACTGAAGATTGTATAACAGTATTAATTTGGTGTGCCCTCAAAAATAACTCAACACATAACCATTAATGTCTAAACTGATGCCAACAAAAGTGAGTACACCCATAAGTTAAAATGTTCAAATTGTGGCCAATTAGCCATTTTCCCTCCCGGGTGTCATGTGACTCGTTAGTGTTACAAGGTCTCAGGTGTGAATGGGAAGCAGGTGTGTTAAATTTGGTGTTATCGCTCTCACACTCTCTCATACTGGTCACTGGAAGTGCAACATGACACCTCATGGCAAAGAACTCTTTGAGGATCTGAAAAAATGAATTGTTGTTCTACATAAAGATGGCCTTGGCCAGTGATTGGCAAACTGCGGCTCTCCAGCTGTTGTAAAACTACAAATCCCATCATGCCCTGCTGTAGGCTGATAGCTGTAGGCAGACTGGGCATACTGGGTGTTGTAGTTTTACAACAGCTGGAGAGCTGCAGTTTGCCCATCCCTGGCCTAGGCTATAAGAAGACTGCCAACACCCTAAAACGGAGCTGCAGCACGGTGGTCAAGACCATACAGAGGTTTAACAAGACAGGTTCCACTCAGAACAGGCCTCGCCATGGTTGACTAAAAAAGTTGAGTGCACATGCTCAACATCATATCAAGAAGTTGTCTTTTCAAAATAGACATATAAGTGCTACTAGCAGGGGTGTAGCTAGAAATGACTGGGCCCCATAGCAAAAAAAAATTATGCCCCCCCCTCCCGGATCTCCCACCCCCACATACCTCTCGGACCTCGCCGCCACATCCGCAGCTCCTCATGCACTTACGACAGTTACGCGTAGGACTGAGCACACACAGTTGGTCACTGGCAATGCACTTGTGCCAGTGTAGGAAATGTATGAATCTAAATGTCTGTGTATTAAAGTAGAACTAGTCAGAACTGCCGCCCAGACTGCGGGACCACTCCAGGGGTCAAGTCCTGGGAAAAAAAGTGTGGGAACTCCCCCAAGATCCACTGCCACCCCGACCCCCCCCCCCCCAAAAAAAAGAATATATATATATATATACATATATATATATATATATACAGTACAGACCAAAGGTTTGGACACACCTTCTCATTCAAAGAGTTTTCTTTAATTTCATGACTATGAAAATTGTAGATTCACACTGAAGGCATCAAAACTATGAATTAACACAAGTGGAATTATATACATAACAAAAAAACAACTGAAAATATGTCATATTCTAGGTTGTTCAAAGTAACCACCTTTTACTTTGATTACTGCTTTGCACACTCTTGGCATTCTCTTGATGAGCTTCAAGAGGTAGTCACCTGAAATGGTCTTCCAACAGTCTTGAAGGAGTTCCTGTCACTACCAGACATCTGAGAAGCTCTGACAGACGTTCTTTAGAACCTCCTGCTTGAGGTTCCTTTTGTTTTGCTTTCTCATCTCGTTAGCCTCTCTCAGCTGTCATGTAGTTGCACTGATTGCATCCCTTTAAATCCCTTCCCATACTGCATCACTTTGCGGTTTATACAACTTCCTGGAGTGTGTGCAAGCTGGATGCTACTACTGAGTCTTCTACAGATAAGTTTTGTTCATTCATTTGTGTTTTCCTGTTTGCTGGATCCCAGGTGACCCTGACTCCCTCCGTATCAAGTGTAGGGAGCCGGTGGTCGTGTCCGCTCACTTTTATAGGGTGTTCAGGTGTTATACAGTCGAGGAACGAGGATATGCGATCATCTACCATCGAGATTTTTGCATAGTCTGAGCAGTTAGGGAGAGAGCCAGGTCTGTTGCAGGGCTTTCCCTTTGGTTCCTTAGTTTTGGATCCAGTCAGTCGGATCTTCATTTTGTGTCTTCTAGTTTTCTGCACACTTTCCGTGACATTATAAACCGCCAAAACCGTCTCAAGCATGGATCCGGTTTCACTTTTGACTGAACACATGCAGGGTCTTTAATTGGAGGTAGCAGATCTCCGTAAGACTGTTTCTCAGTTTCAGGTGACCGGTTCAGCTTGCGTTCATGGAGTTTTTTCTGAGCCTAAGATCTCGCTCCCGGATACGTTCTCCGGGGGTAGTGAGAATTTTGTTCGTTTTAGAGAGGCTTGCAAACGCCATTTTCGCCTACTTCCCCATTCCTCTGGTGATGAGGAGCAGAGGGTGGGGATCATCATCTTGCTGCTAAGGGATAACGCTCAGTCCTGGGCCTTCCCGCTGCCGGTGGGGGCACGGCCCCTCTGTTCAGTGGATGAATTTTTTTTAGCCCTGGGTCAGATATATGATGATCCGGATCGTATTGCTCTGGCTGAGTCTAGACTACGTCTTTTATGCCAGGGTAAACAGTCCGCAGAGATATACTGTTCAGAATTTCGGAGATGGGCAGCTGATACTGGTTGGAATGATGCTGCACTCCGAAGTCAATTTTGCCATGGTCTTTCAGAGGGATTGAAAGATGCATTTGCCTTTCATGAGAGACCTACCTCCTTGGACACTGCCATGTCTCGGGCCGTTCGTATTGACAGGCGTCTTAGAGAGAGAGGAGAGATCACTCCTTCCTGTCATACTCAGTCCAAGGACAGTGCGGCGGTCTCATTCAGTGCACAGGGGTCTCAGTCGCTCTCAATCCCTTCTGAGCAGGAGCCCATGCAGCTGGGTTTGCTTGCCTCTGACAATAGAAGATTCAGCTCTCATAGGAAGGTTTGTTTCTGTTGTGGAGGTATAAATCATTTGGCAAATGTTTGTCCCTCTAGGAGATTCAGGCAGTTTTTTTAGAGTAATAAAGAAACAAAAAGAAAAAAATCCTCTAAAAATGTTCCATCTGTTACTATTGGCAAGGTTGATGCGGAAATTGAAGGTTTTCTGTTTGCTTGTAGTTCCCGTTTTGTCCTACCTGCCAGGGTGGCGCTAGAGCGTAAGAACATTTTTTGTGAGATTTTGGAAGATAGTGGAGCAGCTGTCAATCTCATTGATAATCAATTTGCTATAACTCATGGTTTCCAGGTATGCACTTTGGGAAAGGATATACCTGTTTTTGCTATTGATTCCATTCCACTTTCTCAGAAATCATTAAAGGGCATAGTTCACAATATCCGTTTGATTGTGAGTGATACTCATGTTGAGGATGTGTCATGTTTCGTCCTAAGCGGGTTGCCTACTCCTCTAGTGTTGGGGCTACCCTGGCTCACTAAACATAACCCCACCATTGATTGGCAAGCGAGGCAAATAAATGGTTGGAGTGACTTTTGCAGAGAGAATTGCCTCACGACATCTGTTTCTGAGGTTTCTACTAAGACTGTACCATCTTTTCTCTCTGAATTTTCGGATGTGTTTTCTGAGAGTGGTGTTCAGGACTTGCCCCCTCACAGGGAGTACGATTGCCCTATTAATCTCACCCCAGGCGCCAAGCTGCCTAAAGCCTGAAAGGGTCGCTATGCGTGCTTATATCTCTGAGAGTCTGAGAAAGGAACACATACGACCCTCGAAGTCACCTGTTGCCGCTGTTTTTTTCTTTGTTAAGAAAAAAGATAGTTCTTTAAGACCATGTCTGGATTTCAGGGAGCTGAACAGGATCACAATTCGTGACCCTTATCCGCTTCCTCTGATGCCGGACCTGTTTAACCAGATTGTTGGGGCTAAAGTTTTTTCCAAGTTGGATCTAAGAGGGGCATACAACCTGGTCAGGGTCAGAGAAGGAGACGAATGGAAGACGGCCTTCAATACCCCTGAGGGCCATTTTGAGAATTTGGTTATGCCTTTTGGTTTGATGAATGCTCCGGCCGTCTTTCAGCATTTTGTGAACAGCATTTTTTATCATTTAATGGGGAAATTTGTATTAGTGTATCTAGATGACATTTTGATTTTTTCTCCTGATTTCAAAACTCATAAGGACCATCTACGTCAGGTACTTGCTCATTCAGCGGGAGAATAAATTTTACGCTAAACTGGAAAAATGTGTGTTTGCGGTTCCAGAAATTCAATTTCTGGGGTTTCTTCTCTCCGCTTCTGGTTTTCGCATGGACCCCGAGAAGGTCCGCGCTGTGCTTGAGTGGGAGCTTCCTGAGAATCAGAAGGCGCTGATGCGTTTTTTGGGTTTTGCCAATTATTACAGGAAGTTTATTTAGAATTATTCCTCTGTTGTTAAACCACTCACTGATATGACTAGAAAGGGGGTAGATTTTTCCTCCTGGTCGGTAGAGGAGCGTAAGGCCTTTTCTAGTATCAAGGAGAGTTTTGCTTCCGCTCCCATCTTGGTACAACCTGATATCTCTCTGCCCTTCATAGTTGAGGTGGACGCTTCTGAGGTGGGTGTGGGTGCGGTCTTGTCTCAGGGTCCCTCTCCTGCCATATGGCGACCGTGTGCCTTTTTCTCGAAGAAACTCTCCTGCGCAGAGAGAAATTACGATGTGGGAGATAGGGAGTTGTTGGCCATCAAGTTAGCTTTTGAGGAATGGCGCCATTGGCTAGAGGGAGCCAGACACCCTATTACCGTGTTTAATGACCATAAGAATCTGGCCTACTTGGAGTCAGCCAAGCGTCTGAACCCGAGACAGGCCAGATGGTCTTTGTTCTTTTCAAGGTTTAATTTTGTTGTCACGTTCCGCCCTGGGGTTAAGAATGTGAAGGTGGATGCCCTGTCACGTTGTTTCCCGGGAGGTGGGAATTTTGAAGACCCGGGTCCCATCTTGGCTGAAGGTGTGGTGGTCTCTGCTCTTTATCCTGAATTGGAGGCAGAGGTTCAGGTAGCCCAGTCAGAGTCTCCTGATCTTTGTCCTCCTGGGAGGTTGTTTGTGCCTCTCGCTTTAAGACACATTGTCAAATTGCATGGTATTCCTTCAGACATAGTCTCTGATAGGGGCACGCAGTTTGTTTCCAGATTCTGGAAGGCTTTCTGTTGTCGCTTGGGGGTTCGGTTGTCATTCTCTTCTGCCTTTCACCCGCAGTCGAATAGCCAGACAGAGCGCGTCAATCAGAATCTGGAGACATATCTGCGCTGTTTTGTGGCGGAGAATCAGGAGGATTGGTGTTCTTTTTTGTCCCTTGCTGAGTTTGCTTTTAATAACCGTCGTCAGGAGTCTTCTGATAAGTCACCATTTTTTGGTGCATATGGGTTTCATCAGCAGTTTGGGACATTCTCTGGAGAGGGTCTTCTGGTTTACCTGATGAGGACAGATTCTCCTCGTCTTTGTCATCTATTTGGCAAAAGATTCAGGATAATCTTAAGAGCATGAGTGAGAGATATAAGTGTGTGGCGGATAAGAGACGTGTGCCTGGTCCGGACCTGAATGTTGGTGATCTGGTGTGGTTGTCTACTAAGAATATCAAATTGAAGGTTCCCTCCTGGAAGTTGAGTCCTAAGTTTATTGGGCCTTACAAAATCTTGTCCGTCATCAATCCTGTTGCCTACCGTCTTGATCTTCCTCAGACTTGGAAGATCCATAATGTTTTTCATAAGTCCTTATTAAAACCTTATGTCCAACCCAGTGTACCCTCGTCTTTGCCTCCTCCTCCGATTGTGGTTGATGGTAATCTTGAATTTCAGGTCTCTAGGATTGTGGATTCTCGTGTTGTCCGCGGTTCTCTCCAGTACCTCGTTCATTGGGAGGGTTATGGTCCTGAGGAGAGGATGTGGGTCCCAGTGACGGACATTAAGGCCACTCGTCTCATCAGGGCTTTCCATAGGTCCCATCCTGAGAAGGTGGGCTCTGAGTGTCCGGAGTCCACTCGTAGAAGGAGGGGTACTGTCACCACCAGACATCTGAGAAGCTCTGACAGACGTTCTTTAGAACCTCCTGCTTAAGGTTCCTTTTGTTTTGCTTTTGTTTTCTCATCTCGTTAGCCTCTCTCAGCTGTCATGTAGTTGCACTGATTGCATCCCTTTAACCACTTTAACCCCGCTAGCTAAAACCCCCTTAATGACCAGGCCACTTTTTACATTTCTGCACTACACTACTTTCACCGTTTATTGCTCGGTCATGCAACTTACCACCCAAATGAATTTTACCTCCTTTTCTTCTCACTAATAGAGCTTTCATTTGGTCATATTTTATTGCTGCTGACATTTTTACTTTTTTTGTTATTAATCGAAATTTAAAGATTTTTTTGCAAAAAAATGAAATTTTTCACTTTCAGCTGTAAAATTTTGCAAAAAAAACGACATCAATATATAAATTTTTCACTAAATTTATTGTTCTACATGTCTTTGATAAAAAAAATGTTTGGGCAAAAAAAAACAATGGTTTGGGTAAAAGTTATAGCGTTTACAAACTATGGTACAAAAATGTCAATTGCCGCTTTTTGAAGCAGCTCCGACTTTCTGAGCACCTGTCATGTTTCCTGAGGTTCTACAATGCCCAGACAGTAGAAAACCCCCACAAATGACCCCATTTCGGAAAGTAGACACCCTAAGGTATTCGCTGATGGGCATAGTGAGTTCATAGAACTTTTTATTTTTTGTCACAAGTTAGCGGAAAATGATGATTTTTTTCTTTTTTTTCTTACAAAGTCTCATATTCCACTAACTTGCGACAAAAAATAAAAAATTCTAGGAACTCGCCATGCCCCTCATGGAATACCTTGGGGTGTCTTCTTTCCAAAATGGGGTCACTTGTGGCGTAGTTATACTGCCCTGGCAATTTAGGGGCCCATATGTGTGAGAAGTAGTTTGCAATCAAAATCTGTAAAAAATGACCGCTGAAATCCGAAAGGTGCACTTTGGAATGTGGGTCCCTTTGCCCACCTAGGCTGCAAAAAAGTGTCACACATCTGGTATCGCCATACTCAGGAGAAGTTGGGGAATGTGTTTTGGGGTGTCATTTTACATATACCCATGCTGGGTGAGAGAAATATCTTGGCAAAAGACAACTTCTCCCATTTTTTAATACAAAGTTGGCATTTGACCAAGATATTTCTCTCACCCAGCATGGGTATATGTAAAATGACACCCCAAAACACATTCCCCAACTTCTCCTGAGTATGGCGATACCAGATGTGTGACACTTTTTTGCAGCCAAGGTGGCAAAAGGTGCCCAAATTCCTTTTAGGAGGGCATTTTTAGACATTTGGATCCCAGACTTCTTCTCACGCTTTAGGGCCCCTAAAAAGCCAGGGCAGTATAAATACCCCACATGTGACCCCACTTTGGAAAGAAGACACCCCAAGGTATTCAATGAGGGGCCTGGTGAGTTCATAGAATTTTTATTTTTTTTCCAATAAGTTAGCGGAAATTGATTATTTTTTGTTTTTTTCTCACAAAGTCTCCCTTTCCGCTAACTTGGGACAAAAATTTAAATCTTTCATGGACTCAATATGCTCCTCAGCGAATACCTTGGGGTGTCTTCTTTCCAAAATGGGGTCAGTTGTGGGGTGTTTGTACTGCCCTGGCATTTGAGGGTCTCCGCAATCATTACATGTATGGCCAGCATTAGGAGTTTCTGCTATTCTCCTTATATTGAGCATACAGGTAATGAGATTTTTTTTTCCGTTCAGCCTCTGGGCTGAAAGAAAAAAATGAATGGCACAGATTTCTTCATTCGCATCGATCAATGTGGATGAAAAAATCTCTGCCAAAAAAAGAAAAAGGAGGGGAAAGGCGTCTGCCAGGACATAGGAGCTCCGCCCTACATCCATACCCACTTAGCTCGTATGCCCTGGCAAACCCGATTTCTCCATTCGCATCAATCGATGTGGATGAATAAATCATTGCCGGGATTTATTTTTTTTATTTTTATATACAAAGTGTTTGCCAAAGCATAGGAACGCCGCCTCCTCCTCAGCTCGTATGCCTTGGCAAATGTATCTTTTACTGCAGAGTAGAAATCTCATCTTGCAGCGCCGCATACACCGACTTACGTGTAATCTGACAGCAGCGCAATGCTTCTGTCAGAATGCACATCAGTGCTGCAGCTAGTCGATCGGTTGGTCCACCTGGAAGGTGAAAAAAGAAAAGACCAGGCCGCAACGCAATAATTTTATTAACTTTGGAACAGAACATATAAACTTTAACTTTTTGAACTAAACATTAACCTTTTTGCTTACTGGTGTTTTTTTTGTTTTTTTTTACCTTTATAGAACAAACATCTCCTTCCCCATGGGTCAATGTGCAAAGCGCAAATCGCCCAAAGATGTGGCAAAGTGCGTTATGCACTTTGTCCCAGGTGAAAGGAGACGTTTGCAGCAGCTGTGTAAGTGAATGGGCCCTAATAGCCCTGTGTGCCTGTCCTGGTGAGATGTGATCCCTATGCTAGGTGTACCTGTGTGTGGTACTTCCGGAAACACTCCCCTAAGCATAGGGCAGGGTGGTCAGGACAGTCAGGACAGAAATAGCGGGTGTCACGCCTTATTCCACTCCTGCTACAGACACAACATCTTTTTCGTGACGGGTGGGTTGAGGTACCGGCAAAGACATTGGGGAAATGTCGCTCGTGTAGACGGCTAACTACACTGGTGGATGGGGCCACGGAACCTCCTGGATACAGGAGGTTCTCGATGATCTCTTCCTGAAATTTGAGGAAGGATCGTGTTCTCCCAGCCTTACTGTAGAGAACAAAACTATTGTACATCGCCAATTGAATCAAATATACAGACACCTTCTTATACCAGCGTCTGGTTCTGCGGGAAACTAAATACGGAGACAACATCTGGTCATTGAAGTCCACCCCTCCCATGTGAAGGTTATAGTCGTGGACTGAGAGGGGCTTTTCAATGACACGGGTTGCTCGCTCAATTTGTATTGTCGTGTCTGCGTGAATGGAGGAGAGCATGTAAACGTCACTGCTTGTCTCTCCATTTCACCGCGAGCAGTTCTTCGTTACACAATGCGGCCCTCTGCCCCCTTGCAAGATGGGTGCTAACGAGCCTGTTGGGGGAAGCCCGCGCGACTAGTTCGCGCGGTGCCACAGGCGCCAATCCGTTCTAGAAACAAATGCCTAAAGAGGGCCACACTTGTGTAGAAATTGTCCACATAAAGATGGTACCCCTTGCCGAATAAGGGTGACACCAAGTCCCAGACTGTCTTCCCACTGCTCCCCAGGTAGTCAGGGCAACCGACCGGCTCCAGGGTCTGATCTTTTCCCTCATAGACACGAAATTTGTGGGTATAGCCTGTGGCCCTTTCACAGAGCTTATACAATTTGACCCCATACCGGGCGCGCTTGCTTGGGATGTATTGTTTGAAGCCAAGGCGCCCGGTAAAATGTATTAGGGACTCGTCTACGCAGATGTTTTGCTCTGGGGTATACAAATCTGCAAATTTCTGGTTGAAATGGTCTATGAGGGGCCGAATTTTGTGGAGCCGGTCAAAAGCTGGGTGGCCTCTGGGACGGGAGGTGGTGTTGTCGCTAAAGTGCAGGAAACGCAGGATGGTCTCAAATCGTGTCCTGGACATAGCAGCAGAGAACATGGGCATGTGATGAATTGGGTTCGTGGACCAATATGACCGCAATTCATGCTTTTTAGTTAGACCCATGTTGAGGAGAAGGCCCAAAAAAATTTAATTTCGGAAACTTGGACTGGTTTCCACCGGAAAGGCTGGGCATAAAAGCTTCCCGGGTTTGCGGTTATAAATTGTGTGGCATACCGATTTGTTTCTGCCACAACTAAGTCTAAGAGCTCCGCAGTCAAGAACAGCTCAAAAAATCCCAGGGCCAAACCGATCTGAGCTGTCTCAACCCGAACTCCAGACTGGGCGGTGAAAGGGGGAACTACAGGTGCGGCTGAAGTTGGGGACTGCCAATCAGGGTTTGCCAGCACCTCAGGGATTCTAGGGGCTCTACGGGCACGTCTTTGCGGTGGCTGCGACGGGGTAACTACTGCACGTGCCACCGTACCAGCTTCAACTGCCCTTCTGGTGCTCGCTACTTCACCATGTTCTACGGCAGTGCTGGTACTAGGTCCAGGAAGGGCTGCGCTGCTGGTGTATGCCTCACCACGTAATCCGACAGCACCAGCCCCACTCTGCTGCTCTTGAAGCGGATCCTGCGCAACCTGCGGTCTAGCGACACGGGGCCGGGTACGCCTGGTGCTATCAGGGACCTCAGCCTCCTCGTCCGAACTTTGGGTCAGAGAGCCACTGCTTTCTACAGGTTCGTATTCTGACCCGCTAGATTCATCAGATGAGGGTTCCCATTCCTCATCCGACTGGGTCAGAAGCCTGTAGGCCTCTTCAGAAGAATACCCCCTGTTTGACATTTGGGCAACTAAATTTAGGGGTATTCCCTGAGACTACCCAAGAAAAAAGCAAGCCTGTCTTACAAATGGGAGGCTAGCAAAGTACCGGAGGCCGCTGCTGTTGATAAAAAATATCAAAACTGATTTTTTTATCGCCGCAGCGCATGTAAAGTGAATGTGCAGCTGATAAAAAATAAATAAAAATTTTGTCACTGCGGTGGGGCGGGCGTGGGCGAACGCACGTGTGGGCGACCGATCAGGCCTGATCGGGCAAACACTGCGTTTTGGGTGGAGGGCGAACTAAAGTGACACTAATACTATTATAGATCTGACCGTGATCAGTTTTGATCACTTCCAGATACTATAAAAGTACAAATGCTGATTAGCGATACGCTAATCGGCGAATAAGGGACTGCGGTGCGGTGGGCTGGGCGCTAACTGATCCCTAAACTACCTAACCAAGGGACCTAAACTATACTAAAACCTATCAGTCAATACCAGTGAAAAAAAAATGTGACAGTTTGCACTGATCACTTTTTTCCTTTCACTAGTGATTGACAGGGGCGAACAAAGGGGTGATCAAAGGGTTAATTGGGGTGCAGGGGGGCGATCTGGGGCTAAAGTGTAGTGTTTGGTGTACTCACTGTGAAGCCTGCTCCTCTGCTGGATCCAACCGACGAAAAGGACCATCAGAGGAGCAGGGCAGCCATATAACAGATCATATTTACTAATATGATCTGCTATGTGGCTTCTGATTGGATTTTTTTAAAAATCAGCAACCTGCTAGCCGCGATCATTGGCTGGCAGGTAGCTGACGAAATGCTCCTTTAACTTTTGCCGGCCCGCGATGCGCATGCGCGGGCCGGCTGTGACCGAAATCTCGCATCTCGCGAGATGACGCACGGATGCGTCCAGGAGGAATGAATCAACCACCTTCCGGACGCATCCGTGCGTTAGGCGGTCCGGAGGTGGTTAAATCCCTTCCCATACTGCATCACTTTGCGGTTTATACAACTTCCTGGAGTGTGTGCATGCTGGATGCTACTACTGAGTCTTATACAAATAAGTTTTGTTCATTCATTTGTGTTTTCCTGTTTGCTGGATCCCAGGTGTAACCACCTTTTACTTTGATTACTGCTTTGCACACTCTTGGCATTCTCTCGATGAGCTTCAAGAGGTAGTCACCTGAAATGGTCTTCCAACAGTCTTGAATGAGTTCCTGTCACCACCAGACATCTGAGAAGCTCTGACAGACGTTCTTTAGAACCTCCTGCTTGAGGTTCCTTTTGTTTTGCTTTCTCATCTCGTTAGCCTCTCTCAGCTGTCATGTAGTTGCACTGATTGCATCCCTTTAAATCCCTTCCCATACTGCATCACTTTGCGGTTTATACAACTTCCTGGAGTGTGTGCAAGCTGGATGCTACTACTGAGTCTTCTACAGATAAGTTTTGTTCATTCATTTGTGTTTTCTTGTTTGCTGGATCCCAGGTGACCCTGACTCCCTCCGTATCAAGTGTAGGGAGCCGGTGGTCGTGTCCGCTCACTTTTATAGGGTGTTCAGGTGTTATACAGTCGAGGAACGAGGATATGCGATCATCTACCATTGATATTTTTGCATAGGCTGAGCAGTTAGGGAGAGAGCCAGGTCTGTTGCAGGGCTTTCCCTTTGGTTCCTTAGTTTTGGATCCAGTCAGTCGGATCTTCATTTTGTGTCTTCTAGTTTTCTGTACACTTTCCGTGACAGTTCCCAGAGATGCTTAGGACTTGTTGGCCCTTTTGCCTTCACTCTGCGGTCCAGCTCACCCCAAACCATCTCGATTGGGTTCAGGTCCAGTGACTGTGGAGGCCAGGTCATCTGGCGCAGCACCCCATCACTCTCCTTCATGGTCAAATAGCCCTTACACAGCCTGGAGGTGTGTTTGGGGTTATTGTCCTGTTGGAAAATAAATGATGGTCCAACTAAACGCAAACCGGATGGAATAGCATGCCGCTGCAAAATGCTGTGGTAGCCATGCTGGTTCAGTATGCCTTCAATTTTGAATAAATCCCCAACAGTGTCACCAGCAAAGCACCATCACACCTCCTCCTCCATGCTTCACGGTGGGAACCAGGCATGTAGAGTCCATCCGTTCACCTTTTCTGCGTCGCACAAAGACACGGTGGTTGGAACCAAAGATCTCAAATTTGGACTCATCAGACCAAAGCACAGATTTCCACTGGTCTAAGGTCCAGTCCTTGTGTTCTTTAGCCCAAACAAGTCTCTTCTGCTTGTTGCCTGTCCTTAGCAGTGGTTTCCTAGAACATATTCTACCATGAAGACCTGATTCACACAGTCTCCTCTTAACAGTTGTTCTAGAGATGTGTCTGCTGCTAGAACTCTGTGTGGCATTGACCTGGTCTCTAATCTGAGCTGCTGTTAACCTACGATTTCTGAGGCTGGTGACTCGGATGAACTTATCCTCCGCAGCAGAGGTGACTCTTGGTCTTCCTTTCCTGGGGTGGTCCGCATGTGAGCCAGTTTCTTTGTAGCGCTTGGTTTTTGTGACTGCACTTGGGGACACTTTCAAAGTTTTCCCAATTTTTTCAGACTGACTGACCTTCATTTCTTAAAGTAATGATGGCCACTCGTTTTTCTTTACTTAGCTGCTTTTTTCTTGCCATAATACAAATTCTAACAGTCTATTCAGTAGGACTCAGCTGTGTATCCACCTGACTTCTCCACAACGCAACTGATGGTCCCAACCCCATTTATAAGGCAAGAAATCCCACTTATTAAACCTGACAGGGCACACCTGTGAAGTGAAAACCATTTCAGGTGACTACCTCTTGAAGCTCATCAAGAGAATGCCAAGAGTGTGCAAAGCAGTAATCAAAGCAAAAGGTGGCTACTTTGAAGAACCTAGAATATGACATATTTTCAGTTGTTTCACACTTTTTTGTTATGTATATAATTCCACATATGTTAATTCATAGTTTTGATGCCTTCAGTGTGAATCTACAAGAAAACTCTTTGAATGAGAAGGTGTGTCCAAACTTTTGGTCTGTACTGTATATATATATACACTCACCTAAAGAATTATTAGGAACACCATACTAATACGGTGTTGGACCCCCTTTTGCCTTCAGAACTTCCCTAATTCTACGTGGCATTGATTCAACAAGGTGCTGATAGCATTCTTTAGAAATGTTGGCCCATATTGATAGGATAGCATCTTGCAGTTGATGGAGATTTGAGGGATGCACATCCAGGGCACAAAGCTCCCGTTCCACCACATCCCAAAGATGCTCTATTGGGTTGAGATCTGGTGACTGTGGGTGCCATTTTAGTACAGTGAACTCATTGTCATGTTCAAAAAAACAATTTGAAATTATTCGAGCTTTGTGACATGGTGCATTATCCTGCTGGAAGTAGCCATCAGAGGATGGGTACATGGTAGTCATGAAGGGATGGACATGGTCAGAAACAATGTTCAGGTAGCCCGTGGCATTTAAACGATGGCCAATTGGCACTAAGGGGCCTAAAGTGTGCCCAAAACATCCCCCACACCATTACACCACCACCAGCAGCCTGCACAGTGGTAACAAGGCATGATGGATACATGTTCTCATTCTGTTTACACCAAATTCGGACTCTACCATTTGAATGTCTCAACAGAAATCGAGACTCATCAGCCCCCAGTCAGTGCATCTCTATTAGCCCCCAGCGCCTCTCACCAGCCCCCAGTACCCTCTCCATTAGCCCCCAGTGCACCCTCCCCGGTATTAGAATCATTGGTTGGCAGTGCACCCTCCCCTGTATTAAAATCATTGGTGGGCAGTGCGCCCCTCCCCGGTATTAAAATCATTGGTGGGCAGTGCGCCCCCCCGGTATTAAAAACATTGGTGGGCAGTGCACCCTCCCTGGTATTAAAATCATTGGTGGGCAGTGCGCCCTTCCCCCCCTCCCCTTATTCAAATCATTGGTGGGCAGTGCGCCCTCTCCGATATTAAAATCAATCATTGGTGAGCAGTGCACCCCCCCATTATTATAATCACTGGAGGGCAGTGCAAGCCCTCCCCCCCAGTATTATAATCATTGGTGGCCAGTGCAAGCCCCCCCCCCCCCGTATTATTATCATTAGTGAGCAGTTCACCCCCCCCCCCTCCTCTGTATTAAAATCATTGGTGGGCAGTGCGTCCCTCCCCAGTATTAAAATCATTGGTGGTCAGTGCACCCTTCCCGGTATTAAAATCATTGGTGGGCAGTGCACCCTCCCTGGTATTAAAATCATTGGTGGGCAGTGCGCCCTCTCCGGTAATAAAATCAATCATTGGTGAGCAGTGCGCCCCCAATTATTATAATCACTGGTGGGCATTGCAAGCCCTCCCCCCAGTATTATAATCATTGGTGGCCAGTGCAAGCCCCTCCCCTGTATTATAATCATTAGTGAGCAGTTCACCCCCCCTCCCCGGTATTAAAATCATTGGTGGGCAGTGCACCCTCCCTGGTATTAAAATCATTGGTGGGCAGTGTGCCCTCCCCCCTCCCCTTATTAAAATCATTGGTGGGCAGTGCACCCTTTCCTGTATTAAAATCAATCATTGGTAGGCAGTGCGCCCCCCCAGTATTATAATCACTGCTGGGCAGTGCAAGCCCTCCCCCCCCAGTATTAAAATCATTGGTTGGCAGTGCGCCCTCCCCTGTATTAAAATTATTGGTGGGCAGTGCGCCCTCCCCAGTATTAAAATCATTGGTGGGCAGTGCGCCCCCCCAGGATTAAAATCATTGGTGGGCAGTGCAAGCTTTCCCCCCCAGTATTAAAATCATTGGTGGGCAGTGCGCTCTCCCGGTATTAAAATCATTAATGGGCAGTGCGCCCCCCCCCCAGTATTAAAATCATTGGTGGGCAGTGCCTCCCTCCCCAGATTGGTGGGCAGTGCACCCTCCCTGGTATTAAAATCATTGGTGGGCAGTGCGCCCTCCCCCCTCCCCTTATTAAAATCATTGGTGGGCAGTGCGCCCTCTCCTGTATTAAAATCAATCATTGGTGGGCAGTGCGACCCCCCAGTATTATAATCACTGGTGGGCATTGCAAGCCCCCCCCCCCGTATTAAAATCATTGGTGGGCAGTGCGCCCTCCCCCCCTCCCCTGTATTAAAATCATTGGTGGGCAGTGCGCCCTCCCCTGTATTAAAATCATTGGTGGGCAGTGCGCCCCCCCCAGGATTAAAATCATTGGTGGGCAGTGCAAGCTTTCCCCCCCAGTATTAAAATCATTGGTGGGCAGTGCGCTCTCCCGCTATTAAAATCATTAATGGGCAGTGCGCCCCCCCCAGTATTATAATCATTGGTGGGCAGTGCACCCTCTCCCCTCCCCTGTATTAAAATCATTGGTGGGGAGTGCGCCCCCCCCCAGTATTATAATCATTGGTGGGCATTGCAAGCCCTCCCCCCCGTATTATAATCATTGGTGGGCAGTTCACCCCCCCTCCTCTGTATTAAAATCATTGGTGGGCAGTGCGTCCCTCCCCAGTATTAAAATCGTTGGTGGGCAGTGCGCTCTCCCCCCGGTATTAAAATATTATTGGTGGACAGTGCGCCCCCCCAGTATTATAATCATTGGTGGGCAGTGCACCCTCCCCCCTTTCCTTGTATTAAATTCTTTGGTGGGCAGCGCGCCCCTCCCCGGTATTAAAATCATTGGTGGGCAGTGCGCCCCCCCGGTATTAAAATCATTGGTGGGCAGTGCACCCTCCCTGGTATTAAAATCATTGGTGGGCAGTGCGCCCTCCCCTTATTAAAATCATTGGTGGGCAGTGCGCCCTCCCCGGTATTAAAATCAATCATTGGTAGGCAGTGCGCCCCCTAGTATTGTAATCATTGGTGGGCAGTGCAAGCCCTCCCCCCCAGTATTATAATAATTGGTGGGCAGTGCAAGCCCTCCCCCTGTATTATAATTATCGGTGGGCAGTTCACCCCCCTTCCTCTGTATTAAAATCATTGGTGGGCAGTTCACCCCCCTTCCTCTGTATTAAAATCATTGGTGGGCAGTGCGTCCCTCCCTAGTATTAAAATCATTGGTGGGCAGTGCGCCCTCCCCCTCCCCGGTATTAAAATCATTGGTGGGCAGTGCACCCTCCCCGGTATTAAAATCATTGGTGGGCAGTGCGCCCTCCCTGGTATTAAAATCATTGGTGGGCAGTGCGCCCCCCCAGTATTAAAATCAATCATTGGTGGGGAGTGAGCTCTCCCCCCAGTATTAAAATCATTGGTGGGAAGTGCACCCCCCCAGTATTATAATCATTGGTGGGCAGTGCAAGCCCCCCCCTCACCCCCCCCCCCCCCAGTATTATAATCATTGTCACCAATGTGACAACCACCCGCCAATCCCGTCGTACTAAGCCACAGGTGCCATACAGGTCTCCACTAGAGACTTCTGGAGGCGAATCCACTGTGAGCACAGAAGACGTTTAAGATTGGTTGGTGGGCCCAGACAGGATGCAATCACGATTGTATGTACAATCGGTAAAAATAAAATTACTGATTTCACACTGGAAATCAAATTAATTTGCTGCCACCACTCTTCGTATTGAATCGGGGAGAAGAGACCCGTCTAGCTATTCCTAAAGGGACGAAACGGTTATTTGCAACCTAGCTAATCCACCTCTCACCCTATTACTCCTCTGCCTCTCCCCTCTGCCAATCCCTTCACTGGCTCCCCATTGCCCAACGAATTCACTTCAAAATACTAACAAATACATACAAGGCCGTCCATAACCTGTCCCCTCCCTACATCTCTGAGCTACTTTCCAGATACACCCCCACACGCACTCTCCGATCCTCACAAGACCTCCTTCTCTCCTCTTATTTCTCCCGTGCATCCCCCATACTCTGGAACTCGCTATCCCCAACATATCTGTCATGGAAGGTGTACAGGAAACAAGACAATACAAAATGAATATATGACTCACTGGATCCAAAACTAAGGAACAAAAAGGGAGACCCCTGCATAAGATCTGGCACTCTCCCTGACTGCTCAGCCTATGCGAACATCCCAATGGTAGATGATCGCATATCCTCGTACCTCGACTGTATAACACCTAAACACCCTATAATAGTGAGGGGACACGACCACCGGCTCCCTACACTAGACACGGAGGGAGTCAGGGTCACCTGGGATCCAGCAAACATAAAATCACAAATGAATGAATACAACACTTATCTTGTAGAAGACTGGGAAATAGGATCAGCATGCACACACACTCCAGGAAGTTGTATAAACCGCACTATGGGGAGGAATTTAAAGGGATGCAATCAGTCCAACTACAAGACAGCTGAGAGAGGCTAACGAGATGAGGAACTGAAAACCAAAACAAAGAAAGCTCAAGGAGGAGGTTCTGAAAGGCATCTGTCAGAGCTTCTCAGATGTCTGGTTGTGACAGTACCCCTCCCTCTACGAGTGGACTCTGGACACTCAGAGCCCACCTTCTCAGGATGGGACCTATGGAAAGCCCTGATGAGACGAGTGGCCTTAACCCCTTAAGGACACAGGGCGTACAGGTACGCCCTTGTGCCCTGGTACTTAAGGACACAGGGCGTACATGTACGCCCTGTGCATTTTCGATCACTGCCGTGCGGCTGGCAGTGATCGGAACCCGGTGCCTGCTCAAATCATTGAGCAGGCACCTAGGCTAAATGCGCGGGGGGGTCCCGTGACCCCCCCATGTCGGCGATCGCGGCAAACCGCAGGTCAATTCAGACCTGCGGTTTGCTGCGATTTCTGCAGTTTCTGATCCCCGCGGTCCCTGACCGCGGGGATCAGAAACTTTAGTATTCCTAAAGTGCATCTGTATCCCCCCCCCCTGCACCCCTTAGTGATTTTTGCCCGGTGGGAGGTGCAGGGGGAGGGTCGCAGGCGGTGCGGGCGGTGCGGGAGGCGGGCAGTGCGGTAGGCGGGATCGCGATCCCCCGCCCGCCTCCCATTGCGTAATCGTTGGCATCTAGTGGGTTATACCAGGGTGCCAGCACATTGCTGGCACCCTGGTATAAACGGCTGACATCGGTGATGCGATGTCAGCCGTTTAACCCTTTCCATACAGCGGTCCGTACGGACCGCTGTATGGAAAAGGTTAACAGTAAGAGGGAGCTCCCTCCCTCTCCCATCGGGGGGCTGCTGTGCCTTTGCAGTCCCCCGAATGGAGAGGGAGAGAGCTTCCAGGCAGCCCCCCAAGCCCCGTCCTTACCCTTCCCCGTCTGCGCAGTTCTGGCCACTACTGAGCAGACGGGGAAGGTTCCCATGGCAACAGGACGCCTTCTCAGGCGTCCTGCTGTCCATGGTGCTGAACAGATCTGTGCTGAAAGGCATAGATCTGTTCAGACAAAGTGTAAAATACAGTATAGTACTATATATTGTACTGTACTGTATTATGCAGACATCAGACCCACTGGATCTTCAAGAACCAAGTGGGTCTGGGTCAAAAAAAAAGTGAAAAAAGTGAAAAATAAAGTAAAAATCAAAAAACACATTTATCACTGATTAAAAATGAAAAAAATAAAATTCCCTACACATGTTTGGTATCGCCGCGTCCGTAACGACCTGATCTATAAAACGGTAATGTTACTTTACCAGAACGGTGAACGCCATAAAAATAAAAAATTAAAAACTATGATGAAATTGGAATTTTGCCCACCTTACTTCCCAAAAAAGGTAATAAAAGTGATCAAAAAAGTCGCATCTATGCCAAAATTGTAACAATCAAACCGTTATCTCATCCCGCAAAAATCATACCCTACCCAAGATAATCGCCCAAAAACTGAAAAAGTTATGGCTCTTACACTATGGAAACACTAAAACATGATTTCTTTTGTTTCAAAAATGAAATCATTGTGTAAAACTTACATAAATAAAAAAAAGTATACATATTAGGTATCGCCGCGTCCGTATTCACCGGCTCTATAAAAATATCACATGAGCTAACCCCTCAGATGACCACCGTAAAAAAATAAAAATAAAAACGGTGTAAAAAAAGCCATTTTTTGTCATCTTCCGTCACAAAAAGTGTAATAGCAAGCAATCAAAAAGTCATGTGCACCCCAAAATAGTGCCAATCAAACCGTCATCTCATCCCACAAAAAATGAGACCCTACTTAAGATAATCGCCCAAAAATTTAAAAAACTATGGCTCTTAGACTATGGAGACACTAAAACATTTTTTTTGTTTTAAAAATGAAATTATTGTGTAAAACGTACATAAATAAAAAAAATTGTATACATATTGGGTATCACCGCGTCCGTGACAACCTGATCTATAAAATTACCACATGATCTAACCTGTCAGATGAATGGTGTAAATAACAAAAAAAAAAAAACGGTGCCAAAAAAGCAATTTCTTGTTACCGTGCCGCACAAAAAGTGTAATATAGAGCAACCAAAAATCATATGTACCCTAAACTTGTACCAACAAAACTGCCACCCTATCCCGTAGTTTCTAAAATGGGGTCACTTTTTTGGAGTTTCTACTCTAGGGGCGCATCAGGGGGGCTTCAAATGGGACATGGTGTCAAAAAAACCAGTCCAGCAAAATCTGCCTTCCAAAAACCGTATGGCATTCCTTTCCTTCTGCGCCCTGCCGTGTGACCGTACAGCGGTTTACGACCACATATGAGGTGTTTCTGTAAACTACAGAATCAGGGCCAGAAATAATGAGTTTTGTTTGGCTGTTAACCCTTGCTTTGTAACTGGAAAAAAAATATTAAAATGGAAAATCTGCCAAAAAAGTGAAATTTTGAAATTGTATCTCTATTTTCTATTAAATCTTGTGCAACACCTAAAGGGTTAACAAAGTTTGTAAAATCAGTTTTGAATACCTTGAGGGGTGTAGTTTCTTAGATGGGGTCACTTTTATGGAGTTTCTACTCTAGGGGTGCATCAGGGGGGCTTCAAATGGGACATGGTGTCAAAAAAACCAGTCCAGCAAAATCTGCCTTCCAAAACCCGGATGGCATTCCTTTCGTTCTGCGCCCTGTCGTGTGCCCGTACAGCAGTTTACGACCACATATGGGGTGTTTCTGTAAACGGCAGAGTCAGGGCAATAAAGATACAGTCTTGTTTGGCTGTTAACCCTTGCTTTGTTAGTGGAAAAAAAATATTAAAATGGAAAATCTGCCAAAAAAGTGAAATTTTGAAATTGTATCTCTATTTTCTATTAAATCTTGTGCAACACCTAAAGGGTTAACAAAGTTTGTAAAATCAGTTTTGAATACCTTGAGGGGTGTAGTTTCTTATATGGGGTCACTTTTATGGAGTTTCTACTCTAGGGGTGCATCAGGGGGCTTCAAATGGGACATGGTGTCAAAAAAACTGTCCAGCAAAACATGCCTTCCAAAAACCAAACGGCGCACCTTTCACTCTACGCCCCGCTGTGTGGCCGTACAGTAGTTTACGGCCACATATTAGGTGTTTCTGTAAACGGCAGAGTCAGGGCAATAAAGATACAGTCTTGTTTGGCTGTTAACCCTTGCTTTGTTAGTGGAAAAAATGGGTTAAAATGGAAAATTAGGCAAAAAAATGAAATTCTCAAATTTCATCCCCATTTGCCAATAACTCTTGTGCAACACCTAAAGGGTTAACAAAGTTTGTAAAATCTGTTTTGAATACCTTGAGGGGTGTAGTTTCTTAGATGGGGTCACTTTTATGGAGTTTCTACTCTAGGGGTGCATCAGGGGGCTTCAAATGGGACACGGTGTCAAAAAACCAGTCCAGCAAAATCTGGCTTCCAAAAACCATACGGCGCACCTTTCACTCTACGCCCCGCTGTGTGGCCGTACAGTAGTTTACGGCCACATATGGGGTGTTTCTGTAAACGGCAGAGTCAGGGCAATAAAGATACAGTCTTGTTTGGCTGTTAACCCTTGCTTTGTTAGTGGAAAAAATGGGTTAAAATGGAAAATTAGGCAATAAAATGAAATTCTCAAATTTCATCCCCATTTGCCAATAACTCTTGTGCAACACCTAAAGGGTTAACAAAGTTTGTAAAATCAGTTTTGAATACCTTGAGGGGTGTAGTTTATAGAATGGGGTCATTTTTGGGTGGTTTCTATTATGTAAGTCTCGCAAAGTGACTTCAGAGCTGTAGTGGTCCCTAAAAATTGGGTTTTTGTAAATTTCTGAAAAATTTCAAGATTTGCTTCTAAACTTCTAAGCCTTGTAACATCCCCAAAAAATAAAATATCATTCCCAAAATAATTCAAACATGAAGTAGACATATGGGGAATGTTAAGTCATCACAATTTTTGGGGGTATTACTATGTATTACAGAAGTAGAGAAACTGAAACTTTGAAATTTGCTAATTTTTCCCAATTTTTGGTAAATTTGACTTTTTTTTATGCAAAAAAAAATATTTTTTTTAACTTTATTTTACCAGTGTCATGAAGTACAATATGTGACGAAAAAACAATCTCAGAATGGTCTGGATAAGTCAAAGCGTTTTAAAGTTATCAGCACTTAAAGTGACACTGGTCAGATTTTCAAAAAATGGCCTGGTCCTAAGGTGTAAAAAGGCTGTGTCCCTAAGGGGTTAATGTCCGTCACTGGGACCCACATCCTCTCCTCAGGACCATAACCCTCCCAATGAACGAGGTACTGGAGAGAACCGCGGACAACACGAGAATCCACAATCCTAGAGACCTGAAGTTCAAGATTACCATCAACCATAATCGGAGGAGGAGGCAAAGGCGAGGGTACAATGGGTTGAACATAAGGTTTTAATAAGGACTTATGAAAAACATTATGGATCTTCCAAGTCTGAGGAAGATCAAGACGGTAGGCAACAGGATTGATGACAGACAGGATTTTGTAAGGCCCAATAAACTTAGGACCCAACTTCCAGGAGGGAACCTTCAATTTGATATTCTTGGTAGACAACCACACCAGATCACCAACATTCAGGTCCAGACCAAGCACACGTCTCTTATCTGCCACACGCTTATATCTCTCACTCATGCTCTTTAGATTATCCTGAATCTTTTGCCAAATCGATGACAAAGATGAGGAGAATCTGTCCTCATCAGGTAAACCAGAAGACCCTCTCCCGCGAATGTCCCAAACTGCGGATGAAACCCATATGCACCAAAGAATGGTGACTTATCAGAGGACTCCTGACGACGGTAATTTAAAGCAAACTCAGCAAGGGACAAAAAAGAACACCAATCCTCCTGATTCTCCGCCACAAAACAGCGCAGATATGTCTCCAGATTCTGATTGACGCGCTCTGTCTGGCCATTCGACTGCGGGTGGAAAGCAGAAGAGAATGACAACTGAACCCCCAAGCGAGAACAGAAAGCCTTCCAGAATCTGGAAACAAACTGCGTGCCCCTATCAGAGACTATGTCTGAAGGAATACCATGCAATTTGACAATGTGATCAATAAATGCCTGCGCCAGTGTCTTAGCATTGGGCAAACCAGGAAAAGGGATGAAATGCACCATTTTGCTAAAACGGTCCACCACCATCAGAATCACAGTCTTCCCCGAGGAACGAGGCAGGTCCGTTATGAAGTCCATGGACAGATGTGTCCAAGGACGGGAAGGAATGGGTAAGGGAAGGAGAGGACCTGATGGCCGTGAATGAGGGACTTTGGCACGAGCGCAAGTCTCGCAGGCAGCCACAAAACCCTCAACCGACTTACGAAGCGCAGGCCACCAGAATCTCCGAGCGATGAGATCCACTGTGGCTCTTGCCCCCGGGTGCCCAGCAAGGACAGTATCGTGGTGTTCCTTAAAAATCTTGTGTCTTAAAGCGAGAGGCACAAACAACCTCCCAGGAGGACAAAGATCAGGAGCCTCTGACTGGGCTACCTGCACCTCTGCCTCCAATTCAGGAAAAAGAGCAGAGACCACCACACCTTCACCCAAAATGGGACCCGGGTCTTCAAAATTCCCACCTCCCGGGAAACAACGTGACAGGGCATCTGCCTTCACATTCTTAACCCCAGGGCGGAACGTGACAACAAAATTAAACCTTGAAAAGAACAAAGACCATCTGGCCTGTCTCAGGTTCAGACGCTTGGCTGACTCCAAGTAGGCCAGATTTTTATGGTCAGTAAACACGGTAATAGGGTGTCTGGCTCCCTCTAGCCAATGGCGCCATTCCTCAAAAGCCAATTTGATGGCCAACAACTCCCTATCTCCCACATCGTAATTTCTCTCTGCGGAGGAGAGTTTTTTCGAGAAAAAGGCACACGGTCGCCATTTGGCAGGAGAGGAACCCTGAGACAAGACCGCACCCACACCCACCTCAGAAGCATCAACCTCAACTATGAAGGGTAGAGAAATATCAGGTTGTACCAAGATGGGAGCGGAAGCAAAACTCTCCTTGATATTAGAAAAGGCCTAACGCGCCTCTACCGACCAGGAAGAAAAATCTACCCCCTTTCTGGTCATATCAGTGAGTGGTTTAACAACAGAGGAATAATTCTAAATAAACTTCCTGTAATAATTGGCAAAGCCCAAAAAACGCATCAGCGCCTTCTGATTCTCAGGAAGCTCCCACTCAAGCACAGCGTGGACCTTCTCGGGGTCCATGCGAAAACCAGAAGCGGAGAGAAGAAACCCCAGAAATTGAATTTCTGGAACCGCAAACACACATTTTCGCGTATAGGTTATTCTCCCGCAGGATGAGCAAGACCTGACGTAAGTGTTCCTTATGAGTTTTGAAATCAGGAGAAAAAATCAAAATGTCATCCAAATACACTAATACAAATTTTCCCATTAAATGATAAAAAATGCTGTTCACGAAATGCTGAAAAACGGCTGGGGCATTCATCAAACCAAAAGGCATAACCAAATTCTCAAAATGGCCCTCAGGGGTATTGAAGGCCGTCTTCCATTCGTCTCCTTCTCTGACCCTGACCAGGTTGTATGCCCCTCTTAGATCTAATTTGGAAAATACTTTAGCCCCAACAATCTGGTTAAACAGGTCCGGGATCAGAGGAAGCGGATAAGGGTCACGAATAGTGATACTGTTCAGCTCCCTGAAATCCAGACAAGGTCTTAAAGAACCATTTTTTTTCTTAACAAAGAAAAAAACTGCGGCAACAGGTGACTTCGAGGGTCGTATGTGTCCTTTTCTCAGACTCTCAGAGATATAAGCACGCATAGCGACCCTTTCAGGTTGGGAAAGATTGTATAAACGAGATTTAGGCAGCTTGGCGCCTGGGATGAGATTAATAGGGCAATCGTACTCCCTGTGCGGGGGCAAATCCTGAACTCCACTCTCAGAGAAGACATCCGAAAATTCAGAGAGAAAAGGTGGTACAGTCTTAGTAGAAACCTCAGAAACAGATGTCGTGAGGCAATTCTCTCTGCAAAAGTCACTCCAACCATTTATTTGCCTCGCTTGTCAATCAATGGTGGGGTTATGTTTAGTGAGCCAGGGTAGCCCCAACACAAGAGGAGTAGGTAATCCGCTAAGGACGAAACATGACACATCCTCAACATGAGCATCACTCACAATTAAATGGATATTGTGAACTATGCCCTTTAATGATTTCTGAGAAAGTGGAGCGGAATCAATAGCAAAAACAGGAATATCCTTTCCCAAAGTGCATACCTGGAAACCATGAGTTATCGCAAATTGATTATCAATGAGATTGACAGCTGCTCCACTATCTACAAAAATCTCACAAAAAATGTTCTTGCTCTCTAGCGCCACCCTGGCAGGCAGGACAAAACGGGAACTACAAGCAAACGGAAAACCTTCAATTTCCGCCTCAACCCTGCCAATAGTAACAGATGGAACATTTTTAAAATATTTTTTCCTTTTTGTTTCTTTATTACTCCCAAAAAACTGCCTGAATCTCCTAGAGGGACAAACATTTGCCAAATGATTTATACCTCCACAACAAAAACAAACCTTCCCATGCAGGCTAAATCTTCTATTGTCAGAGGCAATCAACCCCAGCTGCATGGGCTCCTGCTCAAAAAGGGCTGACAGCGACTGAGACCGCTGCACTGTCCTGATATTGAGTATGACAGGAAGGAGTGATCTCTCCTCTCTCTCTAAGACGCCTGTCAATACGAACAGACTGAGACATAGCAGAGTCCAAGGAGATAGGCCTCTCATGAAAGGCAAATGCATCTTTCAATCCCTCTGAAAGACCATGGCAAAATTGACTTCGGAGTGCAGCATCATTCCAACCTGTATCAGCTGCCCATCTCCAAAATTCTGAACAGTATATCTCTGCGGATTGTTTACCCTGGCATAACAGACATAGTCTAGACTCAGCCAAAGCAATACGATCCGGATCATCATATATCTGACCCAGGGCTAAAAATAATTCATCCACTGAACGGAGGGGCCGTGCCCCCACCGGCAGCGAAAAGGCCCACGACTGAGCGTTACCCCTGAGCCGCGATATAATGATCCCCACCCTCCGTTCCTCATCACCAGAGGAATGGGGAAGAAGGCAAAAATGGAGTTTGCAAGCCTCTCTAAAACGCACAAAATTCTCACTACCCCCGGAGAACGTATCCGGGAGCGAGATCTTAGGCTCAGGACAAACTCCATGAACGCAAGCTGAACCGGTCACTAGAAACTGAGAAAGAGTCTTACGGAGATCAGCTACCTCCAATGAAAGACCCTGAAAGCGTTCAGTCAAAAGTGAAACCGGATCCATACTTGAGACGGTTTTTGGCGGTTTATAATGTCACGGAAGGTGTACAGGAAACAAGACAATACAAAATGAATATATGACTCACTGGATCCAAAACTAAGGAACAAAAAGGGAGACCACTGCATAAGACCTGGGACTCTCCCTGACTGCTCAGCCTATGCGAACATCCCAATGGTAGATGATTGCATATCCTCGTACCTCGACTGTATAACACCTGAACACCCTATAATAGTGAGGGGACACGACCACCGGCTCCCTACACTAGACACGGAGGGAGTGTACAACACCTATCTTGTAGAAGACTGGGAAATAGGATCAGCATGCACACACACTCCAGGAAGTTGTATAAACCGCGCACTAATGCATTATGGGGAGGAATTTAAAGGGATGCAATCAGTCCAACTTCAAGACAGCTGAGATAGGCTAACGAGATGAGGAACTGAAAACCAAAACAAAGAAAGCTCAAGGAGGAGGTTCTGAAAGGCATCTGTCAGAGCTTCTCAGATGTCTGGTTGTGACAATATCAGACTCTCACCTACAGTGGAATCCTTCAAAAGAAACCTGAAAACCCACCTCTTCAGACAAGTCTACAACCAATGACCCTGCTGCCTCTACACCGCCATGACCAACTTAACCCGCACCTACTGTGTCCTTCTCCCATACCATGTAGATTGTAAGCCCTCACGGGCAGGGCCCTCTCTCCTTCTGTACCAGTTTGTAACTTATCTTGTTTATGATTAGTGCAATTGTCTGCATTATGTATGTGCACCCCTTATCATATGTACAGTGCTATGGAATGAATGGCGCTTTAATAATAAATAATAATAATAATAATTGGTGGGCAGTGTGCCCTCCCCCAACCCCCCCAACATTGGTGGCAGCGGCAGTTCCAAACGGAGTTCCAGCAGTGTAATGCTGGGGCTCCGATCGGTTACCATCGGTTACTGAAGTCCTGGCTACCATGGTCAGTTAGTCAGCAGAATACTTACATGCGCTGTGGCCGCCGGGCGCTCCGTTTTCTTGTAACTCACAGGTCTGTGTGGCGCATTGCTTATGTTTATAGCAATGCGCCGCACAGACCTGTGACGAGTTACAAGAAGGAGGAGCGCCCGGCTGCCACAGCGCATGTAAGTATGCTGCAGAGTAGCTGGCCATGGCAGCCAGGACTTCAGTAGCGTCCTGGCTGCCATGGTAACTGATCGGAGCCCCAGCATTACACTGCTGGGACTCCGATCGGAACTGCCGCTGCCACCAATGATGGGGGGGGGGGGGATCAGGGAGGGGGGAAGGCCACATCCTCATCAGGTGGACCGGGCCCAGTGGCGCTGCTATAGCGATGCTGCCCACTGCCACATCTGTCTCTCCTGGACTTACTGACTCAGTGGCCCGGTCGCAATTCGGACCGCTGCGACCCCTATAGCTACGCCACTGGCTACTAGCATTGCTGCAGAGGTTAACGGGATGAGGGGTCAGCCTGTCAGTGTTCAGACCATATGCCGCATACTGCATCAAATTGGTCCCAGAAGGAAGCCTCTTCTAAAGATGATGCATGAGAAAGCCCGCAAAAACAGTTTGCTGAAGACAAGCAAACTAAGAAAATGGATGACTAAAACCATGTCCTGTGGCCTGATGAGACCAAGATAAACTTATTCGGTTGAGATGGTGTCAGCATGTGTGGCAGCAAGCAGGTGAGGAGTACAAAGACAAGTGTGTCTTGCCTACAGTCAAGCATGGTGGTGGGAGTTTCATGGTTTGGGGCTGCATGAGTGCTGTCAGCTGTGGGAAGCTAAAGTTCATTGAGGGAACCATGAATTCCAACATATACTGTGACATACTGAAGCAGAGCATGATCCCCTCCCTTTAGAAATTGGGGCGCACGGTATTATTCCAACATGATAACGACCCCAAGGACACCTCTAAGACGACCACTGCCTTGCTAAACAAACTGAGGGTAAGGCCGAGTTCAGTGTGTGACCCGAGCTCGTGCTGCGGCACTCAAGTAGCGGGCCGCAATGCACGATCGCCGGCCGTAGGTCAGCCGCATCGGATCGCGGACCCATTCACTTAAATGGGTCCGCGATCCGCCCGTTCCGCTAAAAGATAGGACATGTTCTATCTTTTTGCGGAACGGAGGTACGGGACGTAACCCTGCGGAAGCACTCCGTAGTGCTTCCGAGGGGTCCCGTCCCGTGCGGCCGTTCCGCGATTCCGGATTTGCGGACCCATTGAAGTGAATGGGTCCGCACCCGTGATGCGGAATGCACACGGAACTGTGGCTGTGTGTATTGCGGCCTGCGATTTGCGGGCCGCAATACGGCTACAGATCACACACGTTCGTGTGAACTAAACCTAAAGGTGCTGGACTGGCCAAGCATGTCTCCAGACCTAAACCCTAATGAGCATCTGTGGGGAATGCTCAAACAGAAAGTGGAGGAGCGCAAGGTTTCTAACATCCACCATCTCCATGATGTCATGGAAGAGTGGAAGAGGATTCTAGTGGAAATCTGTGAAGTTCTAGTGAACTCCATGCCCAAGAGAGTTAAAACAGTGCTGGAAAATAATGGAGACCACACAAAATATTGACACTTTGGGCACAATTTGGCCATTTGTACTTAAGAGTGTATTCACTTTTGCTGCCAGTGGTTTAGACATTAATAGCTGTGTGTTGAGTTTTTTTGAGGGCACACCAAATTTACAATGTTATACAAGCTTCACACTGGCTACATTATATCAAAGTGTCAGATTTTCAGTGTTGTCCCATGAAAATATATACAAAATTATTTACAAAACTGTGAGGGGTGTACTCCCTTTTGTGAGATACTATAGTTTTGTGGGAAAAGATTCAGTAAAACTTGCAATTTAGGCATGTATAAATTACTGGTTTTACTGAATCTTTTCCCAAAAACTATATATTAATCTGCTCAGCTCCTCCTGTTCTATAACATGCTGCTGTCATATTGCATTTGTTGGTGACAGGTCCTCTTTAAGGAGTTCGCTTTATGTCCTATGACACAGTATTTAGGATTTCACATTTCTTAGGGTACTTTTACACTTACATTGTGAAGATCCGGCAGGCAGTTCCGTCGCCGGAACTGCCTGCCGGATCCGGAAATCCGTGTGCAAGCGGATAGGATTTGTAGACGATCCGGATGAGGATCCATCTAATAAATGCATTGAAACACTGGATCCGTCTCTCCAGTGTCACCCGGAAAAAAGGATCCGGTATTTTTTTTGTGTGCATTTTTAAAGGTCTGCGCATGCGCAGACTATAAAACCAGATCCGTTTTTCCAGAACACTTGGTGCTGGATCCAACATTAATGCATTTCAATGGATCCGGCATTCCAGCAAGTGTTCTGGAATTTTGGACAGAGAAAATACTGCAAGAGTGACTGAACTGAAGACATCCTGATGCATACTGAACGGATTGCTCTGCATTCAGAATGCAATAGGATAAAACTGATCAGTTTTTTTCCGGTATTGAGCCCCTGTGACGGAACTCAATACCGGAAAAGAAAAACGCTAGTGTGAAAGTAGCCTTAGAACTACTTTCAGATTCTGCTCTTACCTAGTTTTTTCCTTGTAGACTGGTTGCAGACTTTTACTGTGCTACACTAATTCTTTGCTTCAATGTCCAGGTGATATCTAGGATTAGGCCTCATGCACACTACTGTATTTTTGGTCTGTGTTATACAAGCTGTACACTGACTACTTTACATTGTATCAAAGTGTTATATCTTCAGTGTTGTCCCATGAAAAGATATAATAAAATATCTACAAAAATGTGATGGGGTGTACTCCCTTTTGTGAGATACTGTACCTTAAAAAAGGAGTTATAGGTATTAACAATAATTGCTGGTATTAGTCTATGATCACATCATCTTGAAATAAGGGTGGAGGTTTTAGAAACAGATGGAAAGTGTGGCTCTCCTGTAAATATAATAAGATTAGGCTATAAAAATTCTTCCCTTCTTGATATTTATTTAACCAAAGCCTTTGACGTGGAGCTCTCCTCGTCCTTTTGATCTCTCATTTCTAGTCCGTGTATGACTTGGGATTGTCTCACTTCAGCAAATGGTATTTATCATGTAGAGAAAGTTAATACAAGGCACTTACCGTATATTCTCGCCGTATAAGACTACCCCTCCAACAACATTTACTTTGGCATCAAGATCTGCAGGTAATTGTTGTGCAATTTTCGTCTTTTGCCTCAGTACCATACAGTGCCTTTCCAAGAATCTAGTACACCAGGATGCAGTGGCCTTAAACCTGTTGCTGTGATCTGGGTTAGATTTGGCCACTGAAGTGCAAACAAACGTATTTTCTTTTGTGTCACTACATAACCGTTTTGGCGATGCTCGTTCACCATGTCTGCTACATGTTTTTCGAGTTCTGGCCAATGTGGGGTGCCTCTCCTTAATGCACACTTACCCCTTGGCATACTCTTTAATGCTTTTAATTTGCTTTCCAGTCGCAAACCATCTTTTCTGTTACTCCATATTGTCTTGCAGCAGCGCAGTTATTATGTTCCATGGCAAAGTTTACAACTTTAAATTTGAAACTGGCTTCATATTTCTTTCTTCTTGCTGGTAGAGCCATGATGGGGTCTTGACTGTCAGCCATTTGTATACTGTACTGTATGTACTGGTGCTATACTGTATGAACCGATGCAGATACTGGTGCTGTACTGTATGTACAGGTACAGATACTGGTGTTGTACTGTATTCACCACCACATGTATCTGCTCCCCAGATAGACTCTGTTTTTTCACCACAGATAAGATGCACACCAAACTTCATTAGCGATCCGCCAACATTAGAATTGGCTGAAGTGCAGATGCTCCTGCTCCCCCCCTGCCTTCCCTCAGAATCGCCAATCCAACCCAGTATACAACAACCAGCCAATCACAGCAAGCGATGTAGCGGTATTTTCTGTGCACACTGCATACAAAGCCTGCTTGGATTGGGTGGGTCAGCTCTCCCTGCCTGCCCAGCCCTCCCTGTCTTCAAGACGATCTGAGCGGTAGTACGCAATGTGATACTGTCGGCATGAGAAAACCACTGAGAGCAGGAAGAGGGGGCTGCTTCAGGAGCGGCTGGCCGGGATGCAGCACACGGTGGCTCAGCTAGAGGGCGCCTGTCCCTGGAGCTGGAGAAGGACAGCTTCTCCAGTCTTGCTAGGAAGTAAGTTTCAGCACGCTGTATACCGGCATATGAGACGACACCCGGCGTATAAGACGACCCCCGACTTTTGAGAAGATTTTCATGTGTTAAAAAGTAGTCTTATACGCAGGAATATACAGTACTAATATATTGTGATTGTCCATATTGCCTCCTTTGCAGGCTAGATTCATTTTTCCATCGCATTTTGCACTTCTCGTTTCCATGGTTAGGACCACCCTGTAATCCAGGAGCGGTGGCCGTGCTTGCACACTGTAGAAAAAAGTGCCAGCCTATGCACACTCCCACAGCCCCAGCCACCAGAGAGGCCTGCACTTTTTCCTATATTGTGCAAGCACGGCCACCACTGCTGGATTACATAAATTGCTATGTGTGAAGGAATAGAGTTGAGCGGACACCTGGATGTTCGGGTTCGCCGGGTTCATCCAAACTTCGCAAAAAAGTTTGAGTTCGGGACCCGAACTTAACCCTGAACCCGAGCCCCATTGTAGTCAATAGGGACCCAAACTTTTGGGCACTAAAATGGCTCTAAAAAAGTCCTGGAAAAGGCTAAAGGGCTGCAAAAGGAAGCAAAATGGGGATAAGAGTAGGACAAGTGCCCTGCAAACAAATGTGGATAGTGAAATGAATTAAGATAACATAAAATACATAAAAATGTAAAATAAACATTCTAAACCTGAGCACAAGTGAGTGACAGTGGCACCTGCCACCCGCAAACAGAGGATGTGCCAGCAACGCCATCACGTCTTTCACCGTCACCAAGCATCTCCACACTGTCCCATGGAAGCGTTCAGCTGTCCATCTCCCAAACACTGGAGAGAAAGAGGAAGTACCCCCTACCCACCGGCGATCCCTGGCCCTGAATGCCAGGATTTCAAAATTCCTGGCCTTTGAAATGCTGTCATTCCGTTTGGTGGAGATGGAGCCTTTTAAAAAACTTATGGTGGTGGCTGTCATTCCCAGCCGCCACTACTTTTCCAGGCGAGCCATCCCTTCCCTGCACAACCAAGTAGCAGACAAAATCAAGTGTGCACTGCGCAACGCCATCTGTGGCAAGGTCAACATAACCACCGATATGTGGACCAGTAAGCACGGGCAGGGACGTTATATCTCCCTAACAGCACACTGGGTAAATGTAGTGGCGGCTGGGCCTGAGGCGGATAGCAGTTTGGCGCATGTCCTTCTGCCCCTGAGGATTGCAGGGCATTTCTCTTTGCCTCCTGTTGCCTTCTTCTCCTACTCCACTTCCCCTCATTTACCGCCTCCTCATCCGCTCAGCGTAACACCTTCACCACCAACTTCAGCACAGCCAGGGGGAAACGACAGCAGGCTGTTTTGAAACACATCTGTTTGTGGGGAAAACCCCACACCATGCAGGAGCTGTGGACGGGCATGGAACAACAGACCGATGAGTGGTTGGTGCCACTGAGCCTCAAACCCGGGATGGTGGTGTGCGATAATAGGAAATCTCATAGCAGCTCTGGGCCTAGCCGGTTTGACGCACATCCCTTGCCTGGCGCATGTGCTGAATTTGGTGGTGCAGAAATTCCTGAGCACCTGACAGTGAAAATGAATTCAGTAAATCAAGCTTAGATTCTGGGGGGACAAATTCACTTTTATTGGCGGTCAAGGACCCCTGCGGCCTGAGCTGCAGATGTGACAGGCAAATTATTTTCTTAAATTTGTCAGTTAGATTGTTGGGTAACATTTCCACGGTTATCAGGAATTTTTATTATAAATCGTGATAAAAACTATACAAAGAACATTTCCACAAGAGAAAATTAACCCGACCAGACTCCCACCCTACACCCCCCCCCCCCCCTTTCACTCAAACCACTCATTCATGCCCATTCACACACTATTTACAAATTTACTTACAAACATATTTACATAACTATAAGGCAGATAAAGTAAATAAACAAACAAAACTATATAACCCTTAACTTCTAAGGCCAGTCATATACAAGTGGCTCGTATGGTGGGTTCCTGCACCAACATAGGCCAGGTACACAATTGTCCAGCCACAGCACAGTTCTGAAGGATGAGGAGGAACCGTGTTCACAGCAGGGTGGCACCCAAAGCAGCTCATGGGCATCACTGGAGCGTGGCTGGGGGCATACAGAGGACACAGACAATACACCTCCCACAGAGGATAGCTTGTCGTTGCCTCTGGGCAGCCTGGCACACATGAGCGACTACATGCTGAGTTGCCCACATTCTAACCAGTGCTGATTAGTGGGTGGCCACCCTGCTGGATCCCCGTTACAAGGACAACGTGCCATCCTTAATTCCGTCACAGGAGCGTGATCAGAAGAAGCGAACGCTGGTAGACGCACTGCTGATGGCATTCCCACCTGACACTGGGGGCTCAGTGGAAGCACAAGCTGAAGGCAGAGGAGGAGGAGGAAGAAGTCACCAACGCAGCTGGGGCACCGCCAGCACCTCAGAAGGCAGGGTTAGCATGGTCGAAATGTGGAAAAGCTTTGTCAGTACTCCACAACAACCAGCACCACCAGCTGATATGGAACGTCTTAGCAGGAGGCAGCATTTCAGCAACATGGTAGAACAGTATGTGTGCACACGCCTACACGTACTGAATGATGGTTCTGCCCAGGGGCGTAGCTACAGGGGAAACAGGGGAAGCCGCTGCTTTGGGGCCCTGACCCAGAAGGGGCCCATCCAGGAGGAGGAGGACTAAAAGACTTTGTCAGGGCCCCCTCAACAATATTACACAATGAAATTATACACAGTGACAGTATAGACAGTGTAGAAACGGATGGAAAAGCTGCCGGGCCAGGTCTGAGAGAGCGAGTCTTTACTAGCCACAGGAATGGGGGCGGCAAAAAAATTACTTGGGGAGGGGTGGCCCCATTCAAAGATTTGCTGTAGGGCCCAGTCATTTCTAGCTACGCCCCTGGGTCTGCCCATTCAACTTCGGGTCTCCAAATTAGGCACATGGCCTGAGCCTGCCCTTTACGCCTTGGAGCGCTGGCCTGCCCTGCAGCCAGTGTATTGTCTGAATGTGTGTTTAGCACGGTTGGGGGGGTGATCATAGACCAAGCGCGAGCCGCCTGTCCACAGCCAACGTGGGACAAGCTCACGTTCCTTAAAAGAACCAGGCCTGGATCCCACGGACTTGTCCTGTACCTTGTGCAGAATAGACATGTATACCGGCACTAAGCAGCCCATTGTTATACTCCAGCGCACTACTCTTTGTTTTATTTTTATAATTTCCCAATGTTTACCCCAATTTATAAAAGAAAAAAAAAAAATGTGTAACAACTAAAAAAGGCTTTATGTCAGGCAACAATTTAACCGCCAATTTAATGAATTAAGTTCCCTGTCAGTTATGCAGCGCAGGGGTACTTGACAGCAAGAAATGGGTTTATGTCACCCAACAATCTAACACACAGATTTACTGAATATAGTTCCCTGTCAGTTATGCTGTGTAGGGGTATTTCACAGCAAGAAATGGGTTTATTTCACCCAACAAATTTGATAAATTTACTTCACTGTCAGGTATGCAGTGCTGGAACACATCCTTCAAGCCATTTGTGAATGACTGGCCTGAGAACCGTGGAAATGTCCCCCCCCCCACTATCTAACAGCTGTATTTACTGGTTTTATTGGACTGTCAGCAATGCAGCGCAGGCCGCCAAATCTACTTTCTAGCACAAAAAGTGAGTTTTATTTAACCAACAATGTAACAGCAGTATTTACTGGTTTTATTGGACTGCCAGAAAAGCACCGCAGGCCACAAATGTACTATGGGTTTATATCATACAACAATGTAACAGATGAATGTTATAAAATTACTTCACTGTCAGGTATGCAGTGCTGGAACACACCCTCCAAGCCATTTGTGAATGACTGGCCTGATAACTGAGGAAATGTCCCCCCCACAATCTAACAGCAGTATTTACTGGTATTTATTTGACTGTCAGCAATGCAGCACAGGCCGCCAAATGTACTTTCTAGCACAAAAAGGGTGTTTTTTTCAAACAACAATAAAACAGCAATATTTAACGGTTTTAGTGGACTGTCAGAAATGCAGCGCAGGCCAAAAAATTCATTTTTTAGCACAAAAAATGGGAATTTGTCAACCAACAATGTAACAGCAGTATTTACTGGTGGCGGTCACCCCACCTCTCAGGATCGCTTCTGATTGGCTGGCTAGGCAGGTGGGCGGGCGGATCGGCAGATTTGAATTGCCAGAGCGCCTCTCCCCACTCATACACGTTCGTGGAGCGGGGAGAGAGAGGAGCCTCCGGCTGCAGAGCCTGCAGAGTAAATGTTTTGTGCCATCAGGCACAAATCAGCATATTAGGGACAGTGAGGGAGAGGTAGATTAGGCAGGGATAGTGAGGGAGAGTTAGGAAAAAAAATATGTTTTTTTTTATTGTGGTGTAGCACCCGGATCAGGTGTCTGGGTTACACAGCACTCAGCTGTGTGACCCTAGACCCCCCCAGGGGTTCTGCAGCTTCCCCCCCCCCCGCCCCCACACACACATGTTTTGGGGTGCAAGTGTTTTTTTATTTTTATTTTTTGCATGCGCTGACTGTGGCCGGCACTCTTAGCGTCTGGCCACTGTTAGCGCATCGCCCACCCCACCGCTGATCAGCTTTGTACCGCTGATCAGTGCTTTTGAATCGTTTTTTTACACTTTTTGGGGCTTTAAATTTTTTTTGTGTTTATATATTTTTTTCTGTTAGGTGTAGGGCAAAGTACGCGAACACCCGTCCCCCACACACACGCACACTGAATAAAGTTTTCCACGCACACACACACACATGCTCCCCTATGGCCTGCCGGACGTTCTCGGCCTAGGAGGCATACGCCCTGCTTGCCTCCGAATCCGAGATCCCCAGTGAGGACGAGGATGACCCCACTTTCGTCTTGTCATCCACGTCCTCTTCCTCATCCAGCAATGATGATGAGCCCCTAAGGCGGCAGAGACGCTGCCAGGCGGAGCAAGGGGACCGCCATGCCAGGGACCCTGTGGCCCACACTAGTACAAGCATCTCTGGGGCTCGTACTAGTTTTCCGGCCCACCAGATAAGTCCACCTGAGCCCCCTACCGATGAACTTGCATGCTGTACTCCAGAGGATTTTGAGCCCGTGATCCCTGATTTAGTTGGCCAACCAGGAATCCAGATTCCCACAGTGGGTTTCACTGAATATGACTATTTTAGTATTTTTTCAGTGACCACTTTGTGAATCTGATGGTGGAGCAAACAAACTTGTATGCCCAACAGTTCATTGCTCAACACCCGGGCTCCTTTTTGGCTAGGTCTGGTGGCTGGACTCCGGTCAGTGCAGCCGAGATGAGGATGTTTTGGGGCTTAGTCAAAAAACACAGTGTCAGGCATTACTGGAGTGGGGACGTCCTCTACCAGATCCCACTTTACAGTACGGCCATGACACGTACCCGGTTATTCGGCCATTCGGAATCGCCTGCATTATGCAGATAATACAGCATGTCATTGATCACTTCAGGGCCAAATTTTTTGAGGCCTATGTACCTGGAAGGGAGGTCGCGGTTGATGAGTCTCTCATTGCGTTTCAGGGGAGACTAATTTTCCGCCAGTATGTTCCCTCTAAGAAGGCGAGGTATCGCATAAAGCTGTACAAACTTTGTGAGAGTACCTCAGGGTACACTTAGAAGTTTCGAGTGTACGAGGGGCGAGATTCCCGTATTGAACCCCCAGAATGTCCCTCTACCCTGGGTGTTAGCAAGAAACTTGCGTGGGACCTTATGCACCTACTGCTAGATAAGGGTTACCACCTGTACGTAGATAACTTTTATACTAGTATCCCCTTGTTCCAGTCCCTCGCCGCCAGATCCACATACGCTTGTGGGATCGTGCGGAAAAATCAATGCGGCCTCCCTACCCACCCCCTCCAGGTACCTATCCCCAGGGGTTAGACCCGTACCCTTACCAGTGGAAACCTGTTGCTGGTCAGATATAAGGACAAGAGGGATCTCCTTGTACTGTCCACAATTCACTGTAACGGCATCAACCATGTCCCTGTGCGAGGTACCGCGGAGCACGGTCCTCAAGCCCGATTGTATCGTTGACTACAATCGGTATATGGGAGGAGTTGATCTCTCTGATCAAGTCCTCAAGCCATATAACGCCATGCGCAAAACCCGGGCATGGTACAAAAAAGTTGCGGTCTACTTGGTGCAGGTTGCCTTGTACAACTCTTTTGTGCTGTCCCGGAGCGCTGGCAACACATATAAGGCCCTGATCTTTTCTGACCGGGAACGAGCAGGCTGGAGTACTTCGGGAACTGGAGGCGCCCGGATCGTCCCTGGCCAACACTTTCCAAGGGTGGTCCCCCATACTGAAAAGAAGGGACGGTCCCAAAAAAAGTGCAGAGTGTGTCACAGGAGGGGGATACGGAAGGACACCACCACTCAGTGTGACACGTGCCCGATCATCCGGGCCTCTGCATTGACGGTTGCTTCAGGGAGTACCACACTTCAAATACTCCACAATCTATTTTGAAAAAAAGATTTAAGTCAAGGAAGAGATACTTCTCAATGGTTTCCTTCAGCAGCACCGAACAAGAATCCTCGGATTCAGCTACTGATACAGGCGGAACAACAGTTCAATTAAAAGCCGCTGGAGATAACACCATTGTATCTACCTATTCACAACATAAAGGATCCTCTTCAAAAAACGGCGGGCGGGGAGAAATCACCGAAGGAAATCGTCGGTACCCGTCTCGCCACAAGAAGGAGTAGAAGATAAGTCATCAACCTAACAGCCTCTATTTTGTCGCAGGATTAATAAAATGTATTAAAAAGAGGGTTATCTTTCTGTCCCACGCAGCATTTTGATTTATACCAAACGCTACTGGATGTAAACCGCCTTGCACGTAATCTCACTGTCAAAAAACACTTTCAAGGGATAACAGATGAAATTATTGAAGAACAGCCACAAGAAAGTGAATATAACCAGGAAGAGATACATCACTCCATGGACTTTAATGATCTCACCCATATTTCATGTCTTCAGCATCTACAATGTGAACAGAGATCTGAGGGATGCGTTAACTCATCAGCTCATTTCAGAGTAACCAATAAAGATTTTTACCCTGTGCAATCGAGGTCTCCGGCACTGGACAAATTCCAAGATATAATCGAAAAAGACCTTACTGCACTGAAAAAGAAAAATACCGATAATCGCTCTGAGAGGGAATTTAAAATGTGCACTAACAATATGAATGCAAGTGAAATCCGTGCACTAAATGAACTTAAACAAAAATCTAATTTAGTAGTAAGAAGGGCTGATAAGGGGTGGGGGGCTGTAGTGATACTTGATCGCCAGGTATATAAAATGCAAGTATCCACGATGTTGGAGGATACCACCACTTATCATCCACTGGCTTGCGACCCCCTCCCCATATATCAGGAACTTCTACTACAAATACTACAAAAATGGTTTTCTCTTGGTATCTTGTCACAAAAAGAGATTGATTACATGCATGTTAAATATCCTATCACTGCCATCTTTCATGCCTTACCTAAAGTGCATAAGAAGGGATTCCCCCCACCCATGAGACCTATTGTTGCCGGCATAGGTGCATATTCAGAGCGCTTTGGTGAGTGGGTGGACTCCCTTCTGCAACCCTTGATTTCATCCATCCCGGGTTATATCAGGGATACTAAAAGGGTTTTACAGTCATTTATGGATTTCCAGTGGAAAAAAGGATATACTTGGATCACTGCTGATGTAGTCTCCCTATATACACATATACAGTGGGATGCGAAAGTTTGGGCAACCTTGTTAATCGTCATGATTTCCCTGTATAAATCGTTGGTTTTTACGATAAAAAATGTCAGTTAAATATATAACACAGTGATATTTGAGAAGTGAAATGAAGTTTATTGGATTTACAGAAAGTGTGCTATAATTGTTTAAACAAAATTAGGCAGGTGCATACATTTGGGCACTGTTGTCATTTTATTGATTCCAAAACCTTTAGAACTAATTATTGGAACTCAAATTGGCTTGGTAAGCTCAGTGACCCCTGACCTACATACACAGGTGAATCCAATTATGAGAAAGAGTATTTAAGGGGGTCAATTGTAAGTTTCCCTCCTCTTTTAATTTCTGAAGAGTAGCAACATGGGGGTCTCAAAACAACTCTCAAATGACCCGAAGACAAAGATTGCTCCCCATCATGGTTTAGGGGAAGGATGCAGAAAGCTGTCTCAGAGATTTCAGTTGTCTGTTTCCACAGTTAGGAACATATTGAGGAAATGGAAGACCACAGGCTCAGTTCAAGTTAAGGCTCGAAGTGGCAGACCAAGAAAAATCTCGGATAGACAGAAGTGACGAATGGCGAGAACAGGCAGAGTCAACCCACAGACCAGCACCAAAGACCTACAACATCATCTTGCTGCAGATAGAGTCACTGTGCATCGTTCAACCATTTGGCCCACTTTACACAAGGAGATGCTGTATGGAGTCACTGTGCATCGTTCAACCATTTGGCGCACTTTACACAAGGAGATGCTGTATGCGAGAGTGATGCAGAGGAAGCCTTTTCTCCACCCACAGCACAAAAAGTGCAGCTTGAGGTGGGCTAAAGCACATTTGGAGAAGCCAGCTTCATTTTGGAATAAGGTGCTGTGGACTGATGAAACTAAAATTGAGTTATTTGGCCATAACAAGGGGCGTTATGCATGGAGGAAAAAGAACACAGCATTCCAAGAAAAACACCTGCTACCTACAGTAAAATATGGTGGTGGTTCCATCATGCTGTGGGGCTGTGTGGCCAGTGCAGGGACTGGGAATCTTGTCAAAGTTGAGGGACGCATGAATTCCACTCAGTATCAGCAGATTCTGGAGACCAATGTCCAGGAATCAGTGACAAAGCTGAATCTGCGTCGGGGCTGGATCTTTCAACAAGACAACGACCCTAAACACTGCTCAAAATCCACTAAGGCATTTATGCAGAGGAACAAGTACAACGTTCTGGAATGGCCATCTCAGTGCCCAGACCTGAATATAATTGAAAATCTGTGGTGTGACTTAAAGAGAGCTGTCCATGCTCGGAAGCCATCAAACCTGAATGAACTAAAAGATGTTTTGTAAAGAGGAATGGTCCAAAATACCTTCATCCAGAATCCAGACTCTCATTGGCACCTACAGGAAGCGTTTAGAGGCTGTAATTTCTGCAAAAGGAGGATCTACTAAATATTGATTTCATTTCTTTTTTGTGGTGCCCAAATTTATGCACCTGCCTAATTTTGTTTAAACAATTATAGCACACTTTCTGTAAATCCAATAAACTTCATTTCACTTCTCAAATATCACTGTGTGTGTCTCCTATATGATATATTTAACTGACATTTTTTATCGTAACAACCAACGATTTATACAGGAAAATCATGACGATTAACAAGGTTGCCCAAACTTTCGCATCCCACTGTACCGCATGATAAAGCAATTGTGGCACTGCAGTGGTTTCTCCAAGTATATAGCGACTATACATTGACACTCCAGGAGTTCATTATGAAACATAATTATTTCATGTTTAACAATCAACTTTATCTGCAGATCTCCGGAGTGTCGATGGGGGCTGAAATTTTCTCCATCTACTGCGAACATTTACATGGCATGGTGGGAAAAACAATTTTAATATACTGATCTCAATCCTTTTTTCCATGCCATTATATGGTTCGGGAGATATATTGATGACTTGCTATTTGTTTGGTCAGACAATGCTGAATATATATCCAGTTTTAAGGATTACCTTAATAGTTACTGCAGTTCGCTTTCATTTAGTTTGCATTCTGAGGCAAGCACTATCTCCTTTCTTCATCTCATACTGACAGGCAATGAAATTAATGAGAAGGTCAGTACTGAGACCTTTAGAAAGGAGACAGCAGAGAACACCATTCTCCTTGCGACATCATGTCATCCCCCACATATCAGAGAGAATATACCCAAAGGTGAAATAATTAGAGCAAGGCGGAATTGCTCAAACAGCGATACTTTTGTATCTGAGGCAAAACAAATAAAAGAGCGACTTTGTCGCAGGAAATATACCGCACAGTCTGTACAGATGGCTCTCAATCAGACATTTCCCTTGGATAGACGCTCTCTGATTTTCTCTGGGGAACGATCAAAACAGAGACAGAATACACACTACTCTAAACATAATCAAGTTACTTTGTCACGCAGTTTAGTAAAGAATATACGGACATTTGTAAGATTATAAAGAGCCATTTACTGTTGCTTAACTTTGACAAAGATTGGAGTGGAGTAGTATCTGATGGCATCAGGTGTGTTGCCTGCAGGGCACCCAATCTAGGTCAAATTTTTAGCCCAAGTCTTTTTTATGATCCTCCCACTACAAAACCCAGCTGGCTTAAAACTATTGGAAATTATAAATGCGGTCATAATAAATGTATCTGCTGTAATCATATGCAGATGAGCACCACATACAATTCTACAGCCAATGGGAACACTTATAAAATAAGATCGTATCTTAACTGCAACACTCAGTTTGCAATTTATCTTATTACATGCACAATATGCAATTTACAGTATGTGGGCTGCACATCTAATGCAATAAAAACTAGAGTGCGCAAACACATCTCTGATACACCGCACTACAAAACAAGAAATCTTTCAGCAGTAAGTACACACTTTGCGGTAACGCATCAAGGCAATACATCAGGTCTCCATGTACAGGGAAATGAAAGGGTAACTGCACCAATAAGAGGAGGAGACCACAAGAAAAATTTTTGAATAGAGAAGTGTTCTGGATGTATGAGCTTAGTACCTGTGTCCCGAAAGGTTTGAATAGGAGACAGGACCTGATCCTACAATACTGATGTCACCTATTCTTCTTGCCATTTCTGTTAGTATATACATATAGGCCATATATTTATGGTCTCTCTTTTTTAGGGTATTTCATTTTTAGATGTTTGTTATATCAGGAGTAAATTGTTGGTGATTGTCTAGTTTCTCACTCCAGGTGAGCTGCATCACCTGCCCCTCCTCCTGGGAAGGGGGGGGGGGAGGTGTGCAGGTTTATATGGAGTGATCTTTACTATGTGCACTTGCCATGAGTAAGGACCGTAATATGAGTGTCCGAAACATGTATACCGTGTACTTTTATCCTGTGTTTGGAAAACGTCTTTTGATATGAAATAAAGGATCTGATTTTTAGAAGCTGGATTTTTTCTCTCTTTTGGATTTTCACACTTCCATGGAGTACTAAATTTATAATCCCCTTCCCCAATTTTTATTCCATTTAGCCACTGACAATCGAAAACAAACGATGGTTCTCAGACTTGTAAAACCAAAATAAATAAAATAGGAGACATATTAGGTATGGCCGCGTCCGTAAGAATCTGCTTTATAAAAATACCCCGTGATTTAACCCCTCAGATGAACATGGTCAAAAAAAAATAAAAACGGTGCAAAAACAGCTATTTAAAATTTTCCATTTTAATAAATTTTTTCCAGTAACAAAGCAAGGGTAAACAGCCAAACAAAACTTAATATTTATTACCCTGATTCTGCAGTTTACAGAAACCCCCCATATGTGGTCGTAAACTGCTGTATGACCAAACAGCAAGGCGCAGAAGGAAAGGAACGCCATATGGTTTCTTGAGGGCACATTTTGATGGCCTTTTTTTTGGGCGCCATGTCATATTGGAAGAACCCCTGATGCACCCCTAGAGTAGAAACTCTATAAAAGTGACCCCATCTAAGAAACTACAGCCCTTAAAATATTCAAAACTATTTTTACACACTTTATTAACCCTTTAGGTGTTCCTCAACAGTTTATGGCAAATGGAGATGACATTTCAGAATTTCTTTTTTTGGTGACCTTGCCTCACAAAAATGTAATATAGAGCAACCAAAAATCATATGTACCCTAAAAATAGTCCCAAGAAAACTGCCACCTTATCCTGTAGTTTCCAAAATAGGATCACTTTTATGGAGTTTCTACTCTAGGTGTGCATCAGGGGGGCTTCAAATGGGACATGGTGTAAATAAACCAGTCCAGCAAAATCTGCCTTCCAAAAACCACACGGCGCTCCTTTCCCTCTATGCCCTGCCGTGTGCCCGAACAGTAGTTAACAACCACATATGGGGCGTTTCTGCAAACTACAGAATCAGGGCAATAAATATTGAGTTTTGTTTGGCTATTAACCCTTGCTTTGTTATTGGAAAAAATGGATAAAAATGGAAAATTTGCCCAAAAATTTAAATTCTTAAATTTCATCTCCATTTGCCAATAACTTTTGTGGAACACCTAAAGGGTTAACAACGTTTGTAAAATCAGTTTTGAATACCTTGAGTGGTGTCGTTTCTTAGATGGGGTCACTTTTATGGAGTTTCTACTCTAGGGGTGCATCAGGGGGGCTTCAAATGGGACATGGTGTAAATAAAGCAGTCCAGCAAAATCTGCCTTACAAAAACCACTCAGCGCTCCTTTCCCTATACGCCCTACCGTGTGCCCGTACAGTAGTTTACAACCACATATGGGGTGTTTCTGCAAACTACAGAATCAGGGCAATAATTATTGAGTTTTATTTGGCTGTTACCCTTGCTTTGTTACTGGAAAAAAATTATTAAAATTGAAACTTTGCCCCAAAAATTGTAATTCTTAAACTTCATCTCCATTTGCCAATAACTCTTGTGGAACACCTAACGGTTTAACAAAGTTTGTAAAAATCAGTTTTGAATACCTTGAGGGCACTGGTGTGCATACAGGGGTCGCCGGCAGGGGCCCCGCTGTACTCACATGTTATGGAGGGCTATGATGGGGCCGAGCATGAAGTTTTTTTTTTGGGCCCCATCAGAGCGCTCCATGCCTCCATTACATGTATAATATAAGGGGCGCACTCACTCACTCACACACACACACTCAGCCAGGCAGTTCCGTTTCCATAGTATAGCAGGGAAACCTCTCTGCTTCCTGCTTCACTATCTTCAGAGCTCAGGAGCTCCCCCTGCTGGCCACACATGGTGCTGCTGGCTGCGGGAGTAGAGCTGAAAGCCCGGGAATCTGCCTCCTGTCATCAGGGAAGAAGTTTTTTTTTTCTTCTAACGCTGCAGAATGGGGGAAGGGGGGGTGTTTTATGGGCACAACTAGAGTGACGGGGCACAAAAGTGGGCATCTATGCTGAGGGGCATCTAATCTGCCATAACTAATTTGCGGGGGCACCTAATCTGACATAACTACTGTTAGGGGGCACATATGAAGGCATAACTACTGTGAGGGAGCACGTAATTTGGCATAACCACTGTGAGGGGTACATATGTGGGCATATCTAATGTGAGGGGCACATGATCTGGCATAACCACTCTGGGGGGCACATATCTGGGCATATATACTTTGAGGGGGCACATAACTGGGCATAAATACTGTGAAGGGGCACATAATCTGCCATAACTACTGTGAGGGGCACATAATCTGGTATTACTACTGTGAGGGACACATAATCTGGCATTACTACTGTGAGGGGACACATAATTGAGGGGGCACATATCTGGGCATATCTACTTTGAGGGGGCACATATCTGGGCATATCTACTTTGAGGGGGCACATAACCGGGCATAAATACTGTGGAGGGGCACATAATCTGGCATTACTACTGTGAGGGGACACATAATCTGGCATAACCACTCCGAGGGGGCACATATCTGGACATATTTACTTTGAGGGGGCACATAACTGGGCATAAATGCTGTGAAGGGGCACATAATCTGCCATAACTACTGTGAGTGGCACATAATATGGCATTACTACTGTGAGGGGGCACATAATCTGGCATTACTACTGTGAGGGGACACATAATCTGGCATAACCACTCTGAGGGGGCACATATCTGGGCATATCTACTTTGATGGGGCACATAACTGGGCATAAATACTGTGAAGGGGCACATAATCTGCCATAACTACTGTGAGGGGCACATAATCTGCCATAACTAATTTGAGGGGGCACCTAATCTGGCATAACTACTGTGAGGGGGCACATATGAAGGCATAACTACTGTGAGGGAGCACATAACCTGGCATAACCACTGTGAGGGGTACATATGTGGGCATATCTAATGTGAAGGGCACATGATCTGGCATAACCACTCTGAGGGGGCACATATCTGGGCATATATACTTTGAGGGGGCACATAACTGGGCATAAATACTGTGAAGGGGCACATGATCTGCCATAACTACTCTGTATGACCGGGACGAGGCGACTCAGATTATGGGATCTTACCTGTACCCGCATATGGGTCCCTGTCATATGGCAAGAAATTGTCATGATTCGTATTGCCACATCGGTCACCCGTTTGGGAAAGTGGGGCAAAAACCTGAATAATATCAGACGTCCCAGGTCAGACCGAAAGGAGGGAGGTTCCATCACAGCCCACCCCTCGGCTGACGGGGGATAAAAATGGGTGGTTGGGAACAGTTTATTGTCAGCCATTTGGGGATCCACATTGTTTGGAGTGACTGCCCGTATCCTCAGCTGTCCCCACAGCCGGAATATAACTGCTGCATCTCAGTAAGCCAATATTCTGTATTTTATCCCTTTTATTTTATCTGTTTACTGCATTGTTAATGTATGTATATTTTAGTTTTTTATCTTTTATCTGACACTTTCTTTTTGTATTGCACTGCACTATTGTATATTAAATTTAAAAATTGATAAGTCCATTCCTTGCTCTTTCGGAGGGAATAACGTTACCGGTAGTGTTTCAGAGGATTTTAGGTCCCATATAGATAACTCGTGTTACGGTGTTAATTTTGGGTTGAGAGAATATGTGAGTATAGGCCCCTATTGCCTTATAGTATAGGTGGTGGCAGCAATTGCGATAGAAAATATTGGGGTGTTAGAATCTAGGAGAGTAAGTTAGCATAATTCCATCATCTAGAATAGGTGGGTGGGAATTTATGTGGTAAATTGATGAGCTCACTAGTATAATTCACCCCCGTGACCCGAGAGTAGGGATTGTCACACTTCACATCACTCATTGACTGCACAAAACCTCAGAGAGTGACAGCCTGAGGTAGGACACTGTGACACAACACCTTATCAGGGCCACTCCCATCCGCTGCATCGGCTCATCAGGGGCTTGCTGCACAATTTTTACATTTCCAACGGTACATTTCACCTGATGAAACCACGCAGAAGATAATTTAACATGAGGCCTTGTAACAAGGGTGTCACGACCTATCGCGGACCCTGTGGTGCCTGGTTTCAGAAGGTCGCTGTGGGTGGCTACTCAAGGGATCGCTCCATGACCTAGTTGTGGGAATGGATTCCGGTCCAGGTTTTCCTGTTTTGGTTTACTATCCTTTTTGTCCTTTCTAGGTTTCGGTAGTTTTCCTTTCAGCTGTTCTTTGTCTGCCACTCCCAGCCACTTTTTAGTCTCTCTTCCTACTTCCCTTGTTGCCAGATATAGACCTTCCTTTCTGGGTATCTATTTTGACCTCAGGTGGCGTTGCTGTGGAGCCTGCTGGAGTTGTTGGAACCAGTGCGGTTGGATCTCCGGTTGTCTCCAGTTTGTGTTCTATTGTCTGCTCTCTCCCTTCGGGGATTATATGTGGTGTTTGTATTGTTTGTCCACTCCCTGTTGTTACCCTAGGTGTCAGTGGTGAGGACTAGTGCTCCCACTGCCCTACCCACTACCTAGGGCTTATTTCAGGGTAAGCCAGGGACGAGGCACATGATCGGCGTACCAATGAGCAACTCGTCTAGGAATGTCAGGGTAGCCAGGTGCCAGTGTTAGGTGAGTTAGGGGTCACCACTCCTCCCTCTCCCTTGTGTTAGGGCACTCAGTCTCCTTTCCCTCTGCGCCGCACGTCTGGTACCTGCCTTACCAGACGTGATAGGCTTATGACATATATAAACATATGAAATGTCTTACTGAGCATGCTTCATAATACAACAGTTTTGCTAAGCACAGACAAGGCTAGAAACCAGATCATTTATAACATGGCTGTGACTGTGGTTGAGAAAATAGCAGCTGACATTGAGAGGTCAGTTAGGCTTGTAAAGCTTAATTGTGTCTGCATGTCTTTTCCATTGACCACTAGAACATTTCAAGGTAATATCATGACCTTCATTACATGCTATAAAGTTCATCCGGCATGGATTTCTACATGAAACCTAACCATCCAGACAGAATATCCTTCACTTGGCAGCACAAAATGGACCTTTTTCCAGGGAGCAAAAATTTCAAACAGCACTTGTAGATTATGACCAGAATCACTTTATTAGAAACGTATTATTTATTTTATTACACTTTTGGTAATCTTCTTTTGACCACATTCACACAGTGCACTTTTTTCTATCTTTCGATCCAAAGGGTGAAGAGGAACCCATCACAATATATGGTCCAGTCTGTAGGCCTCATGATCTTGAGCAAAAGGATTTGAACAGATATATAGATAGATAGATTTTTTCGTGGAAACAGATTCAGTCATTTATTTGTTTAAACTCCTGTTCATTGTAGGCTTAGGAGTCCAGTGGGTAGTCCTACTTAGTGGATGACAGCTAACTTTGCATGCACGCTTACACAGGAAAGGCTGTAAATTTCTGATCGGGACCTATAATGGGGTCAGAAACGTATAAATGCGGCCTATGACCATTACACCGTGTTGCACTCAAGGATGGAAATAAAGACTCACATGGACACAGCAAAATTTTCTGAAAGCAACAAGCAAATGGTTACAGTGTCTCTGAGAGAGCAAAAAATATTAAGAGGAATTTCTCAAATGCTTTACACCAAAAAACTACCATAAAAAAAGCCACTAATTTTGGCACACAACTCACTTGAGCAAAAATCGATGACTTTTGCAAGTATTCTGCCACTTTCCCGAAAAGTAGGAGTGGCTTCTCTTGGTTTAGCAAATTTAGGCCATATTCATACATTGGGGAAAATAAGTATTTGACTGGCGATTTTGCAAGTTTTCCCACTTACAAGAATGGAGAGGTCTGTAATTTTTATCGTAGGTACACGTCAGCTATGAGAGACAGAATCTAAAAAAAAAAAAAAATCCAGAAAATCACATTGTATGATTTTTAACCACTTCCCATCTGGGCCATTTGCCCCCTTCCTGACCAGGCCTAATTTAGCAAAACTGACATATCTCACTTTATGTGGTAATAACTTTGGAACGCCTTTACTTATCCAAGTAATTCAGAGATTGTTTTCTCTTGACACATTGTACTTCATGATAGTCATAAATTTGAGTCAATATATTTCACCTTTATTTATGAAAAAATCCTAAATTTACCAAAAATTTTGAAAAATTCGCAATTTTCTAAATTTCAATTTCTCTGCTTTTAAAACAGAAAGTGATACCTCATAAAATATTTATTACTTAACATTCCCCATATGTCTACTTTATGTTGGCATCATTTTGGAAATGTCATTTTATTTTTTTAGGACGTTAGAAGGCTTAGAAGTTTAAAAGCAATTCTTCAAATTTTTAAGAAAATTGCCAAAACCCACTTTTTAAGAACCAGTTCAGGTCTGAAGTCACTTTGTGGGGCCTACATAGTGGATGACCCCATTGTAGAAACTACACCCCTCAAGTTACTTAAAACCGATTTTACAAACTTTGTTAACTCTCTAGGCGTTCCACAAGAATTAAAGGAAAATGGAGATCAAATTTTTAAAATTTCACTTTTTGGGCAGATTTTCCATTTTAATCCAGTTTTTTCTTTAACACATTGATGGTTAACAGCCAAACAAAGCTCAATATTTATTACCCAGATTCTGCAGTTTACAGAAACACTCCACATGTGGTCATAAACTGCTGTATGGGCACACGGAAGGGCTCCACATGGTTTTTAGATGCCATGTCCCATTTGAAGCCCCCCTGATGCACCCTTACAGTAGAAACTCTCAAGAAGTGATACCATTTTGGAAACTAGGGGATAAGGTGCCAGTTTTATTGGTACTATTTTTGGATACATATGATTTTTTGATCATTCATTATAACACTTTATGGGGCAAGGTGACCAAAATATTGGTTGTTTTAGCACAGTTTTTATTTATTTTTACAGCGTTCATCTGAGGGGTTCGGTCAACTGACATTTTTATAGAGCAGATTGTTACGGACGTGGCGATACCCAATATGTATACTTTTTCTTATTTATTAAAGTTTTACACAATAATAGCATTTTTGAAACAAAACAATTATGTTTTAATGTGTCCATGTTCTGAGAGCTATAGTTTTTTTTATTTTTTGAGAGATTTTCTTATATAGGGGCTCATTTTTGGCGGGATGAGGTGGCGGTTTTATTGGTACCATTTTGTGGGACAAAGAAAGGTTACAGCCAGCTCACCTATATCATCCTGTGTAGCGGTGCACGGGGCGGACCCAAGCCAGTCCTGGTACCATTTTGTGGGACATACGCCTTTTTGATCACTTGGTGTTGCACTTTTTGTGATGTAAGGTGACAAAAATGGCTTTTTTTGACAGTTATTATAATATTTGTTTATGGTGTTTATTGGAATGGGTCGATTATGTGATATATTTATAGAGCCGACCGTCACGGATGCGGCAATACCAAATATGTCTATTTTATTTTATTTTTTCTATTTTATTTTACACTTTTCGTCCCCCATAAGGTTATACAAGACCTCTGGGTGACATTTACTTCACTTTTTCTTCTTTTTTTTCATTGTTGATTTCTTCTGTAACTGAGGCTGACATAGTAGCCCCAGTTACAGGAGAAATACACCCCCCAGAGAGGCTGTACAGCGCAATACAGCACTGTACAGCCTCAGTGCAGGGCTGATCGAGGTCTCTGAAAGACCTCACAGCTCCTGCACTCTCCGGTCCCGGCGGTCAGATGACCGCCGGGCCGGAACAGGAAGCGCATAGCGCTTCCTGCTCTGCATACACAGCGCTCGGCGAGCGCTGTGTATGCAGCGATCCAGAAGGCAGGGACACCTGGGCACTGTCCCTGCCTTCTCTCTGGGTTGCCCTGCTGTCACTGATAGCGGGCAACCCGATCAGCAGCTGCACGATTAGCGTGCAGCTGCAGTTTCTGAACGGATGTTCTGGAACGTCCATTCAGAAATAGAGAACCACCTCCCGGACGTTTATAGTCAATGGGCGGACGGGAGGTGGTTAAAGAATTAATTAGAATTTTATTGCATTAAATAAGTATTTGATACAATAGAAAAACAGAACTTAATATTTGGTACAGAAACATTTGTTTGCAATTACAGAGGTCAGATGTTTCCTGTAGTTCTTGACAAAGTTTGCACACACTGCAGCAGGGATTTTGGCCCACTCCTCCACACAGATCTTTCAGGTTTCAAGGCTGATGCTGGGCTTCAACTCGCTCCAAAGATTTTTGATTGGGTTTAAGTCTGGAGACTGGCTAGGCCACTCCAGGACCTTGAAATGCTTCTTACAGGGGACCTCCTTAGTTCCCCTGGCTGTGTGTCTCGGGTCATTGTCATGCTGGAAGACTCAGTCACGACCCATCTTCAATGAATGTTTTTAGTCTTGAGAAGAGACGTCTAAGGGGGGACATGATTAACCTATAGAAATATATAAATGGGCCATACAAAAAATACGGTGAAAAACTGTTCCATGTAAAATGCCCTCAAAAGACAAGGGGGCACTGCCTCAGACTGGAGAAGAAAAAGTTTAGTCTCCAGAAGCGTCAAAGCTTCTTTACTGTAAGAACTGTGAATCTGTGGAATAGACTTCCTCAGGACGTGGTCACAGCAGGAACAGTGGACAGTTTTAAAAAGGGTTTAGATGAATTCTTAAAAGTAAACAACATTAATGCTTATGAAAACGTGTAGAAATCTAAGTCTCACTTCCTTCTGGGATTCGCGTCCCCACCTATCCCTTGGTTGAACTTGATGGACTTATGTCTTTTTTCAACCATATCAACTATGTAACTATGTAATGCTCTTACTGAGGGAAGGAGGTTGTTGTCCAACATCTCGCGATACATGGCCCCATCCATTCTCCCTTCAATACTTTGCAGTCGTCCTGTCCCCTTTGCAAAAAAGCTCACCCAAAGTATGTTTCCACTCCCATGCTTCACGGTTTGGACGGTGTTCTTGGGGTTGTACTCATCCTTCTTCTTCCTAGAAACACGGCGAGTGGAGTTGAATCCAAAAAGTTCTATTTTGGTCTCATCTGACCACATGACCTTCTCCCATACCTCCTCTAGATCATCCAGATTGTCATTGGCGAACTTCAAACAGGCCTGGACATGTGCTGGCGTGAACAGGGGGACCTTGCGTGCCCTGCAGGATTTTATTCCACAACAGCGTTGTGTGTTACTAATGGTAATCTTTGAGACTTTGATCCCAGCTCTCTTCAAGTCATTAACCAGATCCTCCCGTGTAGTTCTGGGCTGATTCCTGACCTTTCTCAGAATCATCCTGAGAGATATGGTATGGAACCCCAGACCAAAGAAGATTAACAGTCATCCTGTGTTTCATCCATTTTCCAATAATTGCGCCAACAGTTGCCTTCTCACCAAGCTGCCTGCCTATTGTCCTGTAGCACATTCCAGCAGGTCTACAAGTTTGTCTCTGGTGTCCTTAGAGAGCTCTTTGGTCTTGGCCATGGTGGAGATGTTGGAGTGTGATTGATTGAGTGTGTGGACAGGTGTCTTTTATACAGGTAACGAGTTCAAACAGGTGCAATTAATACAGGTAATGAGTGCAGAGTAGGAGGGCTACTTGAAGAAAAACTAACAGGTCTGTGAGAGACAGAATTCTTATTGGTTGGTAGGTGATCAAATACTTATTTTATGCAATAAAATGCAAATTAATTTTTTACAAATCATATATTTTTTTTAGATTCTGTCTCTCACAGTTGAAGTGTACCTATGAAAAAAATTACAGACCTCTCCATTCTTTGTAGGTGGGAAAACTTGCAAAATCACCAGTGTATCAAATACAGTCAGGTCCATAAATAATCGGACATCGACTCAATTCTAACATTGTTGGCCCTATACACCACCACAATGGATTTGAAATGAAACGAACAAGATGTGCTTTAACTGCAATCTGTCAGCTTTAGGGCTTGTTCACAAGACCGTGTGAAGCCCGTGCTGTGGACCACAAATTGCGGTCCACTAAGCATGGGCACCTGCCGCGTGGCAGCCGCATATGGATCGCGGCCCCATTTACTTGAATGGGTCTGCGATCCCTCCGTTCCGTAGTGTTCTGTTCCGTGGTTCCGTTCTGCATTTCCGGATTTGCGGACCCATTGAAATGAATGGGTCCACATCCGTGATGCGGAATGGCCACGGAACGGGACCCGTGTATTGCGGATCCGCAAATGTGGTCTTCAATACGGGCACAGGCTTCACACGGTCGTGTTAACGAGCCCTTAATTTGGGGGTATTTACATCCAAATCAGGTGAACGGTGCAGGAATTACAACAGTTTGCATATGTGCCTCCCACTTGTTAAGGGACCAAAAGTAATGGGACAATTGGCTTCTCAGCTGTTCCATGGCTAGGTGTGTGTTATTCCCTCATTATCCCAATTACAATGAGCAGATAAAAGGTCCAGAGTTCATTTCAAGTGTGCTATTTGCATTTGGAATCTGTTGCTGTCAACTCTCAAGATGAGATCCAAAGAGCTGTCACTATCAAATCCATTGTGGTGGTGTATAGAGCCAAAAGGTTAGAATTGTGTCGATGTCCCAATATTTACGGACCTGACTGTACTTATTTTCCCTACTGTATTGGCACTCTCTGTTTCCATTGCTCCATTATAGAAGCAGAACAGCGAAAAATAATGGAAGTGCCAGATCTGTCACCTATCGGAACGGCGCCAGACAGAATTAATTGACTTTAATGTGGTCCATTAGGATCCTGCATGCAGGACTATTTTATTCAATATTTTTTTTGTAGCAGACGACTTTCTATAATTTGCACCAACAAGTAGCATAGATTATAGCTTAAAGCTGGCTTAGATTAGATTTTATGGTGCAAGATTAGATTTTCTAGCTTTGATACAGAACTTGGTGGTCACACACAGAATTATGAGGCATAGGGCTTGGAAATTACTAATAGCAACTGAACGGTGTCTATATGCAGTTTGCTTAATAACTTCATAGGCGATTGCCAACAGTAGCAGAACTTCTCTACACTCCTAGGTGGGTTGTCACTGGTGACAAGATAGGGAATCATTTAAGACCGGCATTTTAGACGCTGGTCTTAATATCCCTTATAGCTGGCGGTGGATCCAGGCATAGAAAATGGTAAATGAGACCGTCCAGTCAGCTCGTCCCCTTCCCCGCCCATGCCACACCCACTTTTTCGGACTTGGCAAGAGCAGTGAGAAGTTGCAATCTGAGCCAGAAATACGCCTATATATATTTCTGGTTAGTAAATGACCACCATAGTGTTTATAATCCACAGCCGGTTGCCACAGATGGCAAGAGGGTCTTTAGACTGCACAGGCATTTGCCCCAGCATCCGGACACTTTCCGCACTCATGGTGTACTCACTGCAGGCTTTTCAGGTGGTCGGCACTAGACACAGGACACTTTCCGCACTCATGGTATACTCACTGCAGGCTTTTTCAGGACATTTTGTGCTCACAGTACACTGTCAACAGACACCTTCAGGGCAAAGTGGCCAAATCTCTGGGTACAACTCCCAGGGGCGGACTGGCCATGGACCCTACATGGAATTTTCCAGATGGACAGATGACTAAGGGGCTGTCTGAGTCCTCCACACAGCCACTGGCCAGGTACATAACGATCTGATGCTCTCAGCATTAATTAATGTAGGAGTAACATTCACTTATGCACCTGGCAGCAGCCACAGGTGCCCACCTGAATTCAACTATGTTGCTATCCTCAGGACGATTATACAGTTTTATACTGTGACACCGGCGGCAGTATTTTGTGCTGCACTGTGGTATTTGGTTCTGCTGGGGCAGTATTTTGTTCTGAACTATGGTATTGCTGGCCCCGCCAACGTCTGTTGTCCCTGCCTAGAGGTTTTGGCCGTGCCTTCTATCAGTTTGGTCCCACCTACAATATGGGGCCACTTTTAGTTTTTTTTTCCAGGGTCACTTTAAGTTCTCAGTCCCCCCCCCCCCTGACTATTCCCTCCATAGTATCAGGCTTGGGCATAGCACGTCACAGTCCTTGACCACAAGTCATCTGAAACCACTTGAGTAACTCAGGATAGTCTCCTCATCTGAAGAGAGCAGGTTCAAAGCATAGCTTCCCTTCATGCCAAGTAAAATACCCACTTCTACAGTCTTTGCTGACTGCAAAATACATACGGTCATGTGCATGTATTGGATTCTTGTTTTGGTTAAAAATCTGGCCTAAGGCGTATTACAGACACTGATGTTTTTTCTTGTCTACAATAATGTAATAACATTTTTTAAAAATCCTCTGTACTACTGCCCCCACCCCCATATCCACTGTATCGAAACCACCACTCATATACCCTCTGTATTAATAATACCCCTACTTGCTGCTCCTGGAGCTAACAGTGGCTAATCTGTATGCATATGCACTGGTCCTATAAAGATGTGGTCACCTCTTGGATATGGCTTCAGAAGAATGACGACAGTCACGACACATTATGACACGAGCACTGATTTCTCGAGGACAGTGAAAATGGTTTAAGAAAAGAGACTGTGGACATGTGAGCAAATAAGTCGATTATTTTATATTTGTGTATGCAGTTTTTAATGTGTTAAATACGGTGCAACCAGAACTGTTACAACTACGGTAATCTTTTTCTGAGGGTTTGATCCCATAGTCCGGCTGGCTGCATGCAGCAAGGCCACGCTAGCCCGCCTATTTTCCTCTATTTTGGATCCAATCCCAGATTTGACTTATAATACACCAATTAAATAGGTAATATCTAGTTAGAGGATCCATGGTCAATATATGTCATACTAAAGAGGTATTCTCTCTAAGAAGCATTTCCATCAGTGAGAATACCATGTCTCATAGAGACATGGCATTGACAAAGGAAAACCAGAACAATCTGCTGTTATAGAGCAGGAGGAGCTCAGCAGATTGATATATAATTATATGAGAAAAAATTCTGGGGAAATACTAATTTTATTAAACTCTTAAGGCCAAAATGAGCAGAAGGAGTCATGTGGGCGGTCCTACTCAGTGACTGACAGCCTTCCATGTGCATTCAGAGATAGCAATCAATGAGTAGCACCGCCCCCTGGACTCCTAAGCCCAGAATGAGTGGAGGTTTAAATGAATAAATTACTAGTTCTAGTGTATGTCAGTCTGCTCAGCTCATTATGTTCTAAAGCACGGTGCCTGCAGGCCTGACTGCATTTAACAATGAAACAATGGTAAATTTTAGGGACACAAAAAAAGTCATTATTTTTATTTAGTCTTTTCTACACAGACTAGATTTGCTTTCTCTACACAGACAACCCAAGGGTCGTTTCACACGACCATAATTCTGGGTCCCCATCCATTCCTCAATTTTGCGCAATGGGTGCCGACCCATTCATTTCATGTCCAAAAAAAACAAACGGCAGCGATTTTGTGTCCGGCATGGGAACGTGACAAATCAGAACGGAATGTATTCTGCTGCACTCCATTCCGGTTTGTTCAGTTTCGTCCCCATTGACAATGAATGGGGACAAAACTGAAGCATTGTGCCGAGGTTTTGAGACCCTGTACTGGATCTTAAAACTGGACAGCACAACACAGATGTGAAAGTAGCCTCAAAGAAGGACGATAAATAGTGTAATAGTCTGAGCCGATCAATGCAGTCCGTGGGTCAGGGCAACCGGAGAAGTTGTGGAATTTTGGTCCAAATCACCCAAAGAGATTGATGCAATAAGACAAAAAATGAAATGTAACCACACAAAAGTTTAATAAACCATAAAATCAAAACTCTCAACAGTTCCATAATAAATTACATCATTAAATTACCATTCATAATATTACTTTTATATTCAGCACATTAAAAAACCAGTACCATTTTATAATGCAATTCCAAAAATATATATATATATATATAATTTTATATATAGATCTGTATAGGAGAGCTGCATTATGTGACCCTTTCCCTGATAGACAATGGGAGAGAAACATAGTTATGAACCCCTGCCCTGCTCCCTGGCACCTACAATGTAAACCATAATCCTTGTGTGCTTTTCAGTGGTCCTGTCTCGACATACAGTGGAGTCATTTTTGGGGGTGAGCCCTATATTCATGAGAATGCAGGCAATCTATGTTCTATATAATTCTGCTATATAAGGGGTGCCCTGATATATACTTCTGATTTAAAAAAACTCTTCTCCAACTCTGCATTTATACATCGGCTCAATGAGAGTCAACTCTATGGGGGAAATTTACAAAAATTTGGCATTTCATATACCAGTCCTAATGTAAAGTCTGCTGGTGTAAAATGCACCAAATTATTAAGCGGCTATGGCACTAGAATCAGGTGACAGTTTTCTGCAGTAAGTTATCTTAAAGGCTATGGACACCTTTGGAGCCAAGTTTTTAATCATTGCATGTTACTCATTTGGGCTAAAAATAATTTTTTCAATTGGTTTTTATTCAAAAATGTGATCTGACCCTCATGCGCAGCTCTTATCTCTGATCTCCTGAGCTCATAAACACTTATTTAAGCCATATTCTTAAATGATGGAATTCAAAGGAAACAGGCTGTGATAGCTGCAAACAGACCGATTTTTAATCCTTGCGTCTCAAAGACAGCTAAAACTTTTTAATAAAAAACTATCAAAAAATTATTTTTAGCCTGAAGTGAGCAAAATCCAATCATAAAAAATTGCCTCGAAGATATCCAAAACCTTTAAAGGGGTTGTCCATTTTTTTTAAATATTGATAGGTCATCAATATCAGATCCGTGAGGGTCCGACACCTGGCACGCCCGCCGATCAGCTGGTGCAAACACTGCCTTCTCTTCATTGTTTACCTACTCGATCAGAAATAATTACAAGTAGGCTGTCTCGTTCACTTCTATGGGACAGCTTGTCCCTATACACTTGTATGCTCCGATGTTGACGGAGAACGGGTAACAACAAAGGGAAGGCAGCGCTCACACAAGCACGGCCTTCTTTTCAAACAGGCGATCAGTGGGGCCCCCGCTGATCTGATATTGATAACCTATCCTGAGGATAGGTCATCAATATTAAACAAGCCGACAGACCCTTTAAACCTGTTGGGCAGTATAGCCTTCACCCTCAGGCCAATTTTGAGTGTCAAGAGGGACATAAATGGGAAAAAAGTTTTTTCACAAAAAAAAAGGGCTTGCATCAAAATCTGTGACCATTGCATGTCAGAAAACTACTATAGAGGCCTTTAATGGGTTTTCTGAGACGTTTTAACTTATGACCTATCTTTTGGATAGGTCATCAGTATCTGATCAGTGGAGGTCACCCAGGGCCTACGCCGATCAGCTGTTTGAGAAGGCACCAGCATTCCTGTAAGCCTTCTCTCAGCCTTCCCTAGGCTAGTGAGATCACATTCATCAGTCACATGGCCTAGGTGCACATCAGCCCCATTCAAGGGAATGGGACTGAGCTGCAATACCTAGCAAAGCCACTTTGCCATGTGTGGCGCTGTGCTTGGTAAGCAGCGAGAAGGCTGCAGCACTCAGAGGAGCACTGGTGCCTTGTCAAACAGCCGATCGGTGGGGGTCCCCGCTGTCGGACCCTTAGTGATCAGATACTGATGATCAAAGAAGTTAAAACGTCTGAGAAAATTCCTTTATTAAATTTCACCCTATGTCTTATCCCATTAGCTCCCAGGCAATATTCCTAAACCTACTACTACAGCTTGCTCGGCATGAGTTTGTGGGCACATACAAAGACAGCTGAAAAAAAACCTGCATAAAACCTAAATTTCTTTTATTCTATTGTATGTTCTTCTTATGCATGCAGACCTATAGATGCACATATGTGAAGGTGAGAACATAAAAAAACATCATTTGCTGTGTACCCTTTATGAACACCATATGCTCCCTGTGTTGCCACATTATATAAATTAAAACTTATGCACACTTTTTAAATGAAGGGTAGTACCTCAACCAATCTATAGATGTCACTGTTGTTACAAAAGCTTTTATATTTGGCAGCAGTGATGGTCAGTTGCAGGGTTCGCCAGCGAACAAATGCGGGCTGCCATCTTTAGTAAGGTAGACTCACCCGTCCGGTGATGCACTGGTAAGCCCTTACCTGTGCCGGGAGCCGGTCTGAAATCAAACGCAGTCACAGGGAGCAGGCAGTTCCGAGAACAGCCGCCGGGGGCCTTCATCGGGCTGTTCTCGGAACTGCCTGTTTCCGGTGACTGCGTTTGATTTCAGACCGGCTCCCGGCACAGGCACAGGTAAGGGCTTACCTGTGCATCGCCGGACGGGTGAGTCTACCTTACTAAAGATGGCAGCCCGCATGTGTTCGCTGGCGAACACTGTAAACTGACCATCACTGCTTGGCAATACCTAAAGTAAAACTTTCCTTTCGGTAAAATTTGCCGCCAGATGGTGAATATTTTGCCGGATGCTGACAGACCGTAAGCTTCATTAAAGTGCATCTGACAGGACTTTAAATGTCCCCAACATATTTTAAATAGAAAATATATATTTTGCTGTGCTATATTAGGGTAGTTCCACACTACATTTTTAATGGTATGCTTTTTTTGCCTGCATTTCTTATTTATTTTTTTTGGGACCAAAAGAATGCAATGGCCAGATGTATGTACATGTCATACAAACACTGCATTTTCGCAGTGCCATTTTAAGACAGTTTCCTCCCTTCGGACCACATGGTTTGGGTGTGGTGATTTCCCATAATCTTCTCTACAGGGAAAAAAGGTGCCTAAAAAACACCACCCTAAAAAAAAACACAAAAAAAACCACTTGGAAAAAAATGCATTTTTTACAACCCAAAATACAACCTACCCTTATGATCTTAGCAATGGTATTAGGCACTTGCTAGAGTGCTGCCAACCCTTCATTACTTACCCAAGCACATTATCTTGTCTGTACATGTGGCCGTGTCCAATGAAGGGGTCGCAGCACTCCGGCAAACTCTGCAGCCCCTTGGTGCTAAGGATCCGCGTGGATATTGGTGGTTGGAACCCGCACATTCAATTACTGAGGACCTATTCTAAGGATAGTTAATCAATGTCATCCGGGGACTTTTCACATTGTCCACATTATTGCCACCTACAGGCTCGGTGTGGTACTGCACCACTTTGGAGATAAAGGTATAAAAATAAATATTCCAATAATGCAATTTTTCTAGTGAAATAAACATTAGATCTCATCATCCTACATTATATACAAGAAAATCTACATACATATATGCATAGTTTTATAATACTTCCCATTTAGGTCATTAGAAAAATAAGCTACATTAACAATAATGCACAATATTATTACAGTTTTGGTGAAAAGTCAAATTTAGGGTCCTTGGGCCTCATTTATCAAAACTATAGCAGCCAATCAGAGCTCACCTTTCACTTTTTCAAAACATTTTAAGAAATGAAAGGTGAGCGCTGATTGGTTGCTATAGGCAACTAAGGCTGGGTCCACATCACTTCCACATCACATCATTTTCTGTTCTTCTGATTCCTCAGAAGAAAAGAAACAAACAAACAAACAAAACGGATCCTGTATTTTAAGCATCCGTTATGCACGTTTTGCATCCATTTTAGCCATTTCTGTTAGATCAGTTTTTTTAGTCGGAAAAAATAGTACTGCATGCAGGACTTTTTTTCTTTCTAAAAAACAGATCTCAGATGGAAATGACTCAAACAGATTCCAAATGTGCATAAGGGATGCTTAAAATACAGGATCAGTTTTTTTTTACAGGATACCGTTTTTTTCTTCTGTTCTTCTGACAGATCATTTAGCTTTATTAGGGCTTTATTTGTTTCAATACTGTCCAGTATTAGAATGTATTGGCTCTGATGAGCCAAAGTTATTACTTTGCGAAGTCTCGCAAGACTTTGGGTAATAACTTCATAAATTGATTTCTACTGTAAAACAACATTTCCCAACCTCGGGTTCGATTCCAAGGTACCACTCGCTCCATACAGTATTGAAACAACATTTTATGCAAATCGACTTCGGATGTTTCAGTCGATTCGCGCATCCCTAGTTCTGAACCATCTGAAGAACAGGAAAAAAAATGGATCCGTTATTTTGAGAATCAGTTACGATCATTTTTGTGTCACTTCCGTCAGAGATCAATTATTTGTCCATGCAGGACTTTTTTTCCCATCAAAAATAATTGATTTCTGACTGAAGTGACGCAAACTGACGAAAGAACGAAAAGCTAAACGAAGAAGTGAACTCGGCCTACGTCGCTTCTTTTGTGTCTAAAGCAATTGAATATATTCCTGTTCCGAATGATTTCTTGTATAATACTGGTAATGCTCACCAAACAGGGATCTAGCAGGGTTGAATGTGTTATTTCTGGACTATAATGTTTGTGAAAAGGAAATGAAATGGGTCTACATGAAGTCCTATGCAAACCACAGATATCACTCTCACCATCATTAGACATCACTTAAACCATGGCACAGAGGAGCAGTTTTACTAGTATTGAGGTCTGCACAAATATACAATCATTTAGTTTGAATTGGTGCAAGAGGTATTGCTTCCCAGATGTATCACTTGCAATTGACCTGCCAAAGGTTTAGGTTGGGGCTCACAGCGATCTTATGGTGCAGCCATAAAAATGAAGAAGGTCGCAGCAATACCAGAATTGCAAAAAAAAAATCCAACCCTAATGGATTTTATTTAGCGATTCTGGGGTCGCAATAACTTGCAAGTCACGCTGTGACCCTATACATTTCTCTGGCTGCACTGCCACACTGCAATCCATGCCCAAGATCGCCATGTAACCCCTGCCTTATCGGAAAGGTGTGCCATGTTAGGCAGCAGTAGATGTTTTTGGGGGATATGGCATATGCCAGAATTTAGAATCTGACTGGCATACCACACAGCAAGTTCGCCACCTTTAGTAAATCTCCTCTACAAATTTTGTACTAAAGCAAAAAATTAACTTTATAACAACTCAAACGTTGAAATTTTGTTTCCTTGCAAACCATCTAAAGAACCTCACTTCAATCACCACACACCATAGCCACACAGGATTCATTTATCTGCCAGTCACTTTGCACTTTGCAATGAATGCCCTGTAATGAACGGGCTGTAGAGGGCATCTGTACGTCATAGAAACAAGGATCCCTAATGAGCTATGAAAAGTCTGACAGCTTCCACAGCCCTTCATAACTGCATGTGCATACTTTCCTTATTCCTGTAATATATACTACACCGTGATAATACAGTTTGGCTGAATTGCTAAAAACAAAATTGACCATATAGGACATGAGCGAATAGATTTCATAACAATGATTCAATCATTTGCAATAATTTATGAAAAGATTTAACTGAGATTAGAAAAAAAACATTCTTTTCTTTCCTCCCTTGCCTGTGGCCTGCGTCTAATATTGCACTTCAGCCTCACTGAAAGGGGATGAGCTGCAATATCAGACACGGCCTATGGACAAGAGCGGCGCACACCTTTATGCAGTATATGATTGTGCCTGTCCAAAATGTGAATGGGATGGGGGTTGTAGCTGCAGAAACATTCCATAGAAAATGTTACTATACTAAATTTATATAAATGTCATTATACAGAATAAAGTACTACCCATATTAGTATTACTATTCTGTATAATGTCTTCTCGCAAATAGGAACACCTTCTAGAAAGACATTGACAGTGTATATTAACCGTCAGGGTCCAAAAATATTGATCTAGAACCGGGATCAGCAACCTTCGGAACTCCAGCTGTTGCAAAACTACAATTCCCAGCATGCTTAGAAGAGCAGAAGAAGTATGCATGCTGGGAGTTGTAGTTTCACAACAGCTGGAGTTCCGGAGGTTGCTTAGGGAGATCTAGAATATAAAAGACTTTGGGCATCTGTGCAAACAATGCTTTCCCGTTTTGTTTCCATAACCAGGGCTATTATTTATAGCATTGTAATTTATAGTATTTGTAATACTCTTTGGATCAGAAATAATAATAATATAATAGACAGAGGGTATATAAATAAACTAAGACAAGTGCCATCATCTACAGAGAGAGAGAGAGAGAGAGAGCATTTATACTGTTCACTAGGTGAATTCAGTAAGAGAGATCCGTTCAGGGACTAGTCAGAAATTACCAACAGTTGGCACACATGCCAGCGGTGCGGTGAAAATGAAATGCTGTAAAAGCCAATTCATGGAACCGTTACATGGAAAACGTCACTAAACATTTCCTATAAATCTTTGCATTTAAAGTCTGAACTAAACCGATAATTTTACTGATGGGCCAATAGTCAACTATTCGTAGCAGTGCACTACCAGCAACAATTCCCTTATAGTTTTAGAACTTTTGGAAACTCTTAAAGGGGTTGTCTCACTTCAGCAAATGGCATTTATCATGTAGACAAAGTTAATACAAGACACTTACTAATGTATTGTGATTGTCCATATTGCCTCCTTTGCTGGCTGGATTCATTTTTCCATCACATTATGCACTGCTCGTTTCCATGGTTATGACCACTTTACAATCCAGTAGCGGTGGTCATGCTACACTACAGGAAAAAGTGGCAGCATCTCTGGCGGCCGAGATTGTGGGAGCGCGCATAGCCGCGCATGCTCAGCAGCTCCCGTCCTGGCCACCTGGTATCTTGCACTGCAGCGAAGGCCATAACCCCCTGGAAATGAGCAGTGTATAATGTGATGGGAAAATGAATCCAGCCAGCAAAGGAGACAATATGGACAATCACAATACATTAGTAAGCGCCTTGTATTAACTTTGTCTACATGCCAAATGCCATTTGCTGAAGTGAGACAACCCCTTTAACTTTGTGCTTACAGCGGAGACAGAAATCTGGTAAACCAGGGCCCTGAGCACAAATGAAGTACAGCCTGATATAAACACCAATGTGGGTTATCCTCAATAGGTTCTGGATGCTGATGACCTCAGAACAATGACTGTCAAAGCAGCAACGAATAGCGCTGCGTCTGCAAGCAGCAATAATGCCCACCATGACGTTAACAGAGCTAGATCCTGCACCCCCCGGAGATGGCGAGATAGACTGGATAAGCCATGTAGGCAACGTTCTGCTCCTGTTGTGCTTGCAGGGAGGGGGGCTGAGCTCTCAAAACATCTGCTAAAAGGCTCAGTGTTCACGTAAAGCAGCCTAAAGAGGTCTTTGATACAGTACACCTCTTTAATGTCTCTATGGCTGGCGCATGAACAGTTTCCCTGTGTCACCAAAATATATTATGCCTCTGCTTAGAAATTTGTAGGTCAGGTTTCCTCAAGCATTCATTTGTCACACTCAATAGGCTCTCATATCAGGAGCTGATCAAAGTCCCCTGCATTGTGTCTATACATGCTTTCTGCGGATGGAAATATATAGATATTTTTTTTACATCTTCTTATTAGACCCCCCTTTTCATCTTGAGGTTCACACATGGGTTGGGCAGTCTGTAAAAAGATCTGTTTTAGCAACCTGAAGAGTAAGTGGTGGGGGCTTGTAAGGGCAGCTTCCTAAACTACAAGCAATGCCTCCTCCTGTTTGAGGCTTCCCTCGAGTCCTGGTTCCCACCACCCCAAGCCGACGCTGGCACAGGATTCCTTGCCAGGCTTGTAGAGTCTTTGAACTCCATACCCACACACCACTAGTTATACCCACAGCTAGTGACATGAATATCTTAAGCATGAAGACTGCTACACTGGGGATGGACGCAGGCAAAGTACAGTCTGGCCTGCCACTTCCAGAAGCTGTCCTGCAGGGCTCTTCCCTCGCCCGGGCTTCCCAGTGAGCCAAATTAAGACGCTCGTAGAAGCAGCACACAATGATGCAGGTGGCAGGGACTGTATAAAGGATGGAGAAGACTCCTATCTTAACCATCAGTTTCTCCAGTTTCTCTGTGTTGGTTCCCCCGGTTTTCATGACACGTCTGATGTGGAAGAGAGCCACGAAGCCTGTTAACAGAAACGACGTGCCTGTCACCAAATAGCACGAAAGAGGCACCAGAACAAATCCTGTCAGGGCACTGGGATCTGAGCCACCAACATAGCATAGTCCAGTAAGCTCATCTCCACCAACTTTCCTCATTGTGAGTATAATGATAGTCTTTACAGCTGGAATACCCCAAGCGGCTAGGTGAAAGTAACTACCGTGGGATTCAATGGCCTCATGACCCCACTTTTTACTTGCTGCTAGGAACCAAGTGAGGGTTAAAACCACCCACCACAGTGAGCTGGCCATGCCAAAATAGTATAATATAAGGAAGACAAGTGTGCACCCACTGCTTTCCAGGCCCTCTCTGATCAGGTAGGGGGCGCCACCTTCACGGTCACAGGCAATACTAGGGGCCCCAGCAGCAGCACGGATGAGAAATGCAGTAGAGTAGACATTGTAACACATACTGAGGAAAATAATTGGCCTCTCGGGATACTGGAAGCGCTGAGGATGTAATAAAAATGTCAGCACGGTAAAGGCGGTGGAAATAAAGCAAAGACCAGACCATGCTGCCATCCACACCAGGGCAAAGTCCTTATCGCTTGAAGACCAGTAGACATCCACACCAGGCGTGCACCTTGGGGCGCACACCCCACTCCTCTCCACAAACAGGAATTTGTCAGGATTGGTGCAGCGACTAGGTATACCGATCCCAGGACCAGATGGACGTGTTGGCAGTGGACCTATGGGAAGTATGTTATGGCCATTGGTTTGAGGGTCCCCGTTAGTAGCATTTTCAGGAGCCTCCATGCACAGTGCATTTGGGTCATTTTTACTGGGTAGGCGGTCACAGTCTAAAGACTCCGGCCATCCAAAATTAAAGCTCTTCATTATGGGGGAACACTTCTGCCGTGCAATTTCGCACATAGGCTTACAGGCAGGGATAGAAGTGGACACCTGCTCAGTGCACATGGGAGCATAAAGGGAACAGAGAAAAAAGCGAAGGTGTACGTGACACCCATATTCCACAAGCGGGGCAAACTCCAGAAGCTTCACCGCCGCCTCAGCCTGAGACTCGTGGCCGACATAGTTGGGCATTCTCGTCATGTTGTAGCCAATGCCCTGGCACATAGGTATTTGAATGGGCTCACATTTTGCTTCTCGTCCCCTTTCCACATCATATAAGCCCATCTCCAAGGTGGCAACCATCCCCAGCATCTGCCACAGACAGGAAAGGGTTACGAGCCAGCGGGACATCCTCAGGGCCAGCCACACTGGTGCACAGGGCACAAGACAACAACTGTCAGGACAAGAGGAGGGGTGCAGCGGATATAGACACACGACTTTATATCCAGCTGTCTGTTCGAAGCAGGGCACAATGCATTCCAATAGAATGGCTTGCGGGATCAGCTTTCTCGCCTTACAGCTGGGTCACACAGGACACAAATTATCCCGTTCTGTTACAATTTTTCCAGGCGTGATGGGGAATACTTGCTGAACAGAAGGTAATCATTTGGGAACGCTGAGGAATCACATCGGGATCCAGTCTTGGACTCACGTTACAATCCACAGGAACACGGCATGCTCTCAGGAGCAACACATGGCACTTCTGTCTTGTCCTTTAGTGTGTCCCAGGGTCTGGTTGGCACAGTCTTTAGCTGGCAGTATGACCTGCTTCTCCTCGGCTGTAGCTAGGGGTATCTATTCCAGGAGCTGGAGCTCTTCAGTGGGATATTTCGCACAAGTGCAGCTTTTCTCCTCCCTTGCTGCCAGGGCGAAATGTTGGGAAACAAAGCCAGTCTGGAAGGAGCTGGTGACAGGCAGCGGCATTCAGACACACAGGGCATGGAAGCAAACACATGGGAGCAAGAGAAGGTGTCAACCTCCAATGTCAGCGCAGAGACTTAATGCACAGAGGGCACACAGGGTTAAGGACAGAGAGGATTTTGCAGACAGCGCCCGCCCAGCCTGCATGCAGGGGAGGGTGTCCCAGCTGTTGCTACTGCTGACACTAACCATGCTATGCACTTCTCAGCAGAGAGCTCACAGGTGGGGCGTGACCAGCTCTAGAAGCACGCCCCAATCTGTCAAAGGGGCACGGCCTGGTTAAAGAAACAGTGCCCCCATTAAACAAAGTGAATGGCAATTTGCAAAATTGCTAGAATAATATTTTCCAAGTCATGTCACCCCCCTGTTGGCAGCCGTAACAAAGCCAGGCTTTCTGCTGCTTCAGCGAGCAAGATATATATGTATACTGTATATTTATATATGTGTATATATTTATAGAGAGAGAGAGGGATGTATGTGTATATATATATATATACTCGCACACATACTTCTCTATATATAATCTACATATCTGTACTGGGGAGGGGGCTGGGGGAAATTACACACAAACCTTGTTGATTTGAAGAAGCAGAAGGGAAAATCTTGGGTTACATTTATAAACCGCATGGAATAAGAAGCTCAGTGTTTCTCTCCGGTGCTGAACAAGTCGTGTTTTGTGCTCCACTGGAACCTCTGCATAGCATTTATTTTATGAAACATCTGAATTTCTGGCCAGACGAGAGTCTAATACAAAGACACACACATCTCGTTCAAAATCATAGCCACACGTTTGGACAACAGTTGCACTTTTATTCTATAGGAAAATATAGAGAGAGATTGAGGATTGTGCCCGCGCCAGTCGATACTACAGCCACACATACACAGTCCAACATAGGGGCAATACCTGGAGAAAAGACATTTATCACCTATGCACGGGGTAGATGAGTTGTGGTCACTGGGGGGTACCCGAGCCCCCCATTCCTGCTTACTGCATGACAATAGGGAAGAGGAGTTTGAATTGAGGCGCAGTCGAGGATGCACGCTCTATGAGACTGAGGGAGGCAGCCACATACAGAGCCGATACCCTCAGCCATCAGACATTTACAGAATCATCTTTGGATAGGTGATACATTTCTATTTACATAGTAACATAGTACATAAAGCCGAAAAAAGACATTTCTCCATCGTCCTGCAAGTTGATCCAGAGGAAGGCAAAAAAATCCCCGTAAGGTAGAAGCCAATTTTCCCCATTTTAGGGGAATAAAAAATTCCTTCCATAATCCAATCAGGCAATCAGAATAACTCCCTGGATCAACGACCCCTCTCTAGTAGCTATAGCCTGTAATATTATTACACTCCAGAAATACATCCAGGCCCCTCTTGAATTCCTTTATTGTACTCACCATCACCACCTCCTCAGCAGAGAGTTCCATAGTCTCACTGCTCTTACCGTAAAGAATCCTCTTCTATGTTTGTGTACAAACCTTCTTTCCTCCAGACGCAGAAGATGTCCCCTTGTCACAGTCCTGGGGATAAATAGATGATGGGAGAGATCTCTGTACTGACCCCTGATATATTTATACATAGTTATTAGATCTCCCCTCAGTCGTCTTTTTTCTAAAGTGAATAGCCCTAATTTTGATAATCTTTCAGGGTACTGTAGTTGCCCCATTCCAGTTATTACTTTAGTTGCCCTCCTCTGGACCCTCTCCAGCTCTGCTATGTCTGCCTTGTTCACAGGAGCCCAGAACTGTACACAGTACTCCATGTGTGGTCTGACTAGCGATTTGTAAAGTGGTTTCTATCTACTAAAGTGCTCTGGCTTTGCCAATCCATTCACACGTCCGTAGTATATTGTGGATCTGCAATACACCCGGCCGGCACCCCCATAGAACTGCCTCTTCTTCTCCGCAAATGCGGACAAGAATAGGACATGTTCTATTTTTTTCCGGAGCCGCGGACCAGAAGATTGGGGGCGCGCTCCGGAAATGCGGATGCAGACAGCGCACTGTGTGCTGTCTGCATCCATTCCTGCCCCATAGAGAATGAATGAGCCCGCACCCGTTTCGCAATTTGCGGAATGGATGCGGACACATTCACGGACGTGTGAATGGACAAGAGTGACAAAGCTTCAGTGTTACAGGACCTGCAAAGTGGATGAGATTTTAAAGTAGCACTCTCCTTTAATAAACTTTTGATATGTCATCAGGACATATCAAAAGTTTAGATCAGTGGGGGTCTCAGCGCTGAGACCTCCAATGGTCTCTAGAATGAAAGGAGGGCATCGCTTGATAAGCACACTCTCTCAGCTCGCTGCACGAGATGGGCCCATAGATTATTATTTTTTTTAGTCCATCTCACTTCCTGTCATGCAGGGAGGAGAGAAAACGCGCTAAGTGAGCACTTCTCATCCCTCGTTCTAGAGATTGGTGGAGGTAGCAGCGTTCAGACCCCCACCGATCTAAACTTTTAATATGTTCCTATGACATATCAAAACTTAATTGAAAGTAGAGTTCTACTTTAAAATCTTATCCACTTTGCAGGTCCTGTAACAATGAACATTTATTGCATTTAGCGAATTTTCATAACAAAATTTTACTGAAAGTACAGTGCCACTTTAAGAAAAAAACTGCAGCATAAAATGAGCTGCGGTCCAGATTTTAAATCCGCATTTTGCCAAGTCATACATTCCCTGCAGATTTCACCTTTTGTAATGCATAGGGTGAAATCCACTGCAAAATCCACTGTTGCAGATTTTTTTTTTTGCAGCAAATTACATCTCGTGTGGACACTTAAAGGGGTATTCCGGTTGTTAGAAGTTATTCCCTATGGACAGGATATGGCATAACTATCAGATCAGTGGGCTACCGCTGGGGCCCTGATCAAGAGAACGGAATCCCTGTGTCCCCTGGGGCTGTCCCATCTGGACATTTATGGCATACAGCCATGACTCGAGAGCGAGATGCGCACGCTCGACTTTTATCCATAAACTGCTGCCGGTGTTCTATCAAAAAACCCTACCCCGTGAAAATACCATACCCCACGTGACTTCCGGTGAAGCGATCAGCTGGAGAAGGGGGTGTGCGCCTCAGCGCAAGCGCACTACCACGGGTGTGCAAGCGCACTATCGGCCAGGGATCGCTCGCACAGGGAACCACGAACCACCATCCGAACTCCCTACCCCTCAGTGCGCACACGTGGACTCAAGGACACCACGCGTGCGCCCTCTAGGGTAAGGAGATCTGATGGTTGTTTATCTTCTGAAACCCCCTTACCCTCACTCACACTGCGCACGCGCGGACACAGTGCTTCAGATGCATTGCTGGTTGGCTTCGATCAGGTCGGTCTCTCCCTGCTCCCAGCACTATCAGCCATCCAATATGCTGCTCAAATCCCCCCAATATGCTGCACCCACCACTCGGGGTTGCACAGGGTTCCGCAATACATGGGTCACCAGCCGTGTGCATTGCGGACCCATTCACTTGAATAGGTCCGCAAATCCGGAGATGCGGTCCGTAAGCATGGATCGGAACCCCATGGAAGCACTATGGAGTGCTTCCGGGGTGTTTCTGGCCGTGCCTCCGCACCACAAAAAAGTAGTGCATACACAACTTTTTTTGCAGTGCGGACCGTCGTATGTAGATCGCGGACCCCATTCAAGTGATTTGCAGTCCACAGCATGGGCATGGACCCCTCACGTTTGTGGGCATGAGCCCTTACTGAGAGCTTTAGGGAAGCAACTGCCCATAATCAAGCATTCATGAGCTCCACTTCCACCCAGGGCAATGTCTGATCAAGTTAATTAGGGGACTTTCACACTAGCGTTAAAGTTTTCCGGTATTTAGTTCCGTCCTAGGGTCTCAATACCAGAAAAAAAACTCTTCAGTTTTGTCCTAATGCATTCTGAATGGAAAGCAATCCGTTCAGTATGCATCAGGAGGTCTTCAGTTCAGTCCCTTTTACAGTATTTGGCCGGAGAAAATGCCGCAGCATGCTGCACTATTTTCTCCGGCCCAAATTCCAGAATCACTTGCTGGAATACCGGATCCGGCATTATTTTCCATTGAAATGTATTAATGCCGGTTCCGGTACCAAGTGTTCTGGAAAAATGGATCCGGTTTTCTGGGCTGCGCATGGTCAGACCCTTAAAAATGTGAAAAAAATTAATACCAGATCCGTTTTTCCAGATGACACCAGAGAGACGGATCCGGTATTTTAATGCATTTGTCAAACGGCTCCGCATCCGGATCCGGAAACAATTGGTATGCGTTTCCACACGGATTTCCGGATCTGGCAACGGAACTGCCTGCCGGATTTCTCTAACGCTAGTACCCTTAGTTGAGCATGAGTTAGCATCCTGGTCCAATGCTTTAGGGTATGGTCACATGTTCAGTTATGAAGGTCACACATTCATTTATAAAGGTTTTGAAACCAAAATCAAGGCATTAAAGGGGTTGTCCGGTTTCCCATATTGATAACCTATAACCCCACCGATCAGCTGTTTGAAAAGACTGTGGAGCTTGTGGGTGCTGGGAGTCAGACCCTCGCCGATCTGATATTGATGACCGATCCTGAGCATAGGTCATCAATATGGGAAAACCAGGCACCTCTTTTAAGGACAAACACTATTTTTCCTCTTTTATGATCCACTCTTGATTTTCACTTTCAATTCTGCATCAAAAATCCTGAATGTGTAGCCACACCCTTACAGTGCCACACCAAAGGCCGTCTGTCCAGGAGAGAGCAGTATAATCAAAGCAAGTTGGGCACCGATCAGGTTTTTCTGTGCCTGTCATCAGAGCAGCATCTCAGAAAAAAGCAAATCTAATCAGCACCAGTCCTGCCACTATCCGTTTTTTAGAATTAGGCCACATGCACACGACCGTTCTGTTTTTTTGCATCCGCAAACCGCGGATCCGCAAAACACGGATGGTGTCTGTGTGCCTTCTGCAATTTGCGGAACAGCACAGACAGCCTTTAATATAACTGCCTATTCTTGTCCGCAAAGTGGATCCAGAGGAAGGTAAAAAAAATAACTGTGAGGTAGGAGCCAATTTTCCTTAAGGGGAAAAATCAATCAGGCAAGAATAACTCCCCGGATCAACGACCCCTCTCTAGTAACTATAAGGCCCCTTGCAGACAAGCGTGTGTCACACTGCGAGTCCGCAGCGCAGCTCCCGGCCTGACCTCCCAGCACTGACGGGGTCACATAGCATTATATTGATTTATGATGCTATGTAACCCTTACAGGATTCTAGAATGTATTGAATAACACTGGCAGCATTATGTCAGTGTCATCTAATACATACCAGAACTGTAAGGGTGCTGAGAGGTCAGGCCGGGAGCTCCCCTCGTCTGCAAGGGGCCTAGCCAGTAATATTATTACTCTCCAGAAATACATCCAGGCCCCTCTTGAACTCTTTTATTGTACTCACTATCACCACCTCCGTGGTGGTTTGCTCTCTGGTACAAGAACAGAACAGAATGCATTTTGGAGCATTCCATTCTGTTCAGTTACGTTTTTGCCCCCATTGACAATGAATCGGGACAAAACAGAAACGTTTTTTTCCGGTATTAAGACCCTATGACGGATCTAATTTTGATAATCTTTCTGGGTGCTGTAGTCCACCCATTCCAGTTATTACTTTAGTTGCCCTCCTCTGAACCCTCTCCAGATCTGCTATGTCTGCCTTGTTCACAGGAGCCCAGAACTGTACACAGTACTCCATGTGTGGTCTGAAAGTGGCAGGGCTATGTTCTCATCACGGGCATCTATGCCCCTTTTGATGCACCCCATAATCCTACTGGCCTTGGCAGCAGCTGCCTGACACTGGTTTCTACAGCTTAGGGTACTTTCACACTAGCGCACGGACATCCAGCAGGCTGTTCTGGTGGGTGAACAGCCTGTCGGATCCGTCCTGCCGCTAGTGCACGCATGCCCCCGAACTACCACTCCAGCCCCATTGACTATAATGTGGGCGGGGCGGAGTTCCGGCAGAAGCCCGAGAGGCCGCCGGAATAAAAGTACGACATGTACTCTCGGAATGGGGCCGGAGCGGCAGTCCGGGGGCACGCGTGCACTAGCAGCAGGACGGATCGGACAGGCTGTTCACCCACCAGAACAGCCTGCCGGAGGTCTGTGCCGCTAGTGTGAAACTAGCCTTAGTTTGCTGTTCACTAAAATTCCTAGGTCCATTGGAGAAGTTAGAACGGTCTAACAGGAGATATAGTTAACACCTCATTTATCAAACATGCATTTATATGGCTGCTCACAGCTAGCGTAATAGAAAATTCTAACTAACAGACATTTCAAAAGGTGCCACGTGTACTAACTTGTGGCCTGTTAGTAAATTAGGTGCAATTCGTGCCATCTTTTCCCAACAAATACATTGGTGAGAAAATTGCCTTTATTAATAAATTAGGGGACTCACTTTTACATGTTATATAACTTAAAGGGGCAGTCTGATAATATCCACTGGATAGGTGATAAATGCTAGGTTGGTGGGGGTCTGACTGCTGGGACCCTTACTGATAGCAAAAAAAGAGGGTTCTTGTGTCTCCCATTTGAATGGAGAGGTGGTTGCACCATTTTAAAGGGAACCTGTCACTGGGATTTTGGGGATAGAGCTGAGGACATGGGTTCCTAGATGGCCGCTAGCACATCCACAATACCCAGTCCCCATAGCTCTGTGTGCTTTTATTGTGTAAAAAATACGATTTGATACATATGCAAATTACCCTGAGATGAATCCTGTCCCTGACTCATCTCATGTACAGGACTCATCTCAGGTTAATTTGCATATCCATCAAAGCAGTTTTTCTACACAATAAAAGCACACAGAGCTATGGGGACTGGGTATTGTGGATGTGCTAGCGGCCATCTAGCAACCCATGTCCTCAGCTCTATACCCAAAATCTCGGTGACAGGTTCCCTTTAAGTCTATGGGACTGACAGCAGTGTACAGCACATGGCTATCTCTGTCAGTCCCGTACCCAGGCATGGGATTCAGCCAGTTCCCTCTAGATCCGGTTGTTAACATTAAAACAGGATCGGAGAACCGTGTTACCGGCTGAGTCCCGATCCGCTGCTCTGGCGGTGGCAGGGCAGCTGGTGATATTCGCTTCCATTGCTTCGCGCACCGCTGATAGTTTAGCTCCTTAGTTGGGTGGTATGTGTGTGTAGTGTATATATGGTGTATTTATGTATGTGTACCATGTATATGGTGTATTTATGTGTATGTGTGTTGTATATATATGGTGTATGTATATGTAAACATGTGTCGTGACCGCCATTGAGTAGGGAACCTATTGTTAAAAATTTGAATCCCACCCCTGCCCAAACCATATACGGTACTTTACAGGGGACTTAAACCTTTACTGAAAGCATGGAAGGTGCAGCAGTGCTTCTCTGGGTGCTCCGCACCTTCAGCTTCCATCAGCTATGCTTTGCTTTTCCAGCATGCAGTACCAGTACAGATTCTATGGGGTCATTTACTATGCTGAAATACGCCTATATTAGGTGTATTTCAGGTGCAGATGGCGGCACAATGGTTATTTGCATCGCTATCTGTGACCTCTCCTCGCTCACGTCAGGTCTAAAATTGTGGGCATGGCGTGGGCGGGAATCGGCCGGCAGGCCCATCTCATTCACCATTTTCTACGCCTGTTTTAGGAGTAGAAAAAGTTCTAAATGTAAGACAACAAGGAAGCTGTCTTACATATAAAACAGGCGCTGGATGCGCTGAAGTTATGGAGAGGCCTGCGGAGGATCCACCGCCAGCTATAGGCCTTTACCAAGACCAGTGTCTAAAACGCCAGTCTTAATAAATGTGGCTCTATATACTTTCTATGGATCTGTACTCCACAAGCTGGAAAAGCAGAGCAGAGGTGATGCAAGCTGAAGGTGCAGAGCACTCGGAGAAGCGCTGTTGCACCTTCCGTGACTTCAGAAAAGGTTTAGGTCCTCCTTAAATGGTGCGACAGTGTGCATGCTCAAAGGGGACCTCTGTTCTGGTGATCGGTGAGTTTCCAGTTGGATGTCCACCTGTCTGCCAGTTATCACCTATGCACTGGATTAGTAATGATTGCTTATGATTAAACAACCTCTTTTATTTATTTATTTATATTAATATTTAATAGAATATTTATTTTGTAATTCTATGATATATAGTCTGTGCTGAAGCAAGAACTGGGGAGATTCATCGTAAATAGGCGTCCTGCACACAAACGTTGCCATATTGTGGACCACATTTGCGGATCTGCAATACACGGGTGCCGTTCCATCACTTGAATGGATCCGCAAATCCGGAGATGCGGAATGGTGCGGAACAGAAGTGGGGAACGGAACCCTACGGAGTGCTTACTTCCGTCCTGGAAAAAGATAGAACATGTCCTATCTTTTTGCGGAACATCCGGATCGAGGACCTATTAAAGTGAATGGGTCCGCGATCCAATGCGGCTGCCCCACGGACGGTGTTTGTGCATTGCGGCCCGCAGCACAACCACGTTCGTGTGCAGGAGGCCTTATAGTAAGATGCAACGTTTTCCAAGAAGCAAACATAGTGCACACAGCGTGATGAATGCGGCACAACACACTAGGTGCGTTTAACATTTTTCTCATCCGATACCACCTTATGGCAGATGAACTTTACATCAATATATGGACTATATACAGGGGCGGATTAAGTGCATGATAGGCCCGGGGCTGTCTACCCAACTTGGCCCCCCCCCCCCCATTTTAGTTTAGTTTTTTTTTTTTGTATGAAGAGGCTGCGGTGCTTTATGAGCGCCACAGTCTCTTCTTAGGCCATATGACATCTTCAGACAAAAAAAAAATACCCCAAATTGGGTCCTAAACTGAAAAATTTGGTAGTCAAATTTAAAATACATATAATTGTAATAAAAAAGACATGGAGGAGAATACAGCACCACATACCTGTTACATCCAGTGACATCTCCTGTCATGTAGACCTTCTATTTCCTCTTCTCCTCCATTTGACCCAGACCACCATGGCAAATTCTTTCAGCCGCATCTCGTCTCTACAGTTTGTAACACAGACACGTTAGATTTCTCAATTTTTCCATCAACCTCCTCATCCTGGTGTCCCCACAGTGTCATCCTGCCACCCCCAATACTGTGCCCGTTGTGCTCCCCAATGCCCCAGGAACTATACTGCTGAAAAAATAGTGACCCTGAAAGATATAATTGGGGTAATTTATCAAACTGGTGTAAAGTAGAACTGGATTTCCAAAAGAGCTGTCAAATATGAAAGGTGGAATCTGATTGGCTGCTATGGGCAACTAAGCCAGTTCTGCATTACACCAGTTTGATAAATTACCCCAAATGTCCCTATAGTGTCCACAGCAGCTATAATGTCCCCTAGAGTGCCCCAGTAATAATACCACCCTCTATTGTGCTCCAGGCAATAATCCCTGTATAGTGTCCCCAGAAATAATAGAATTGCCCCAATAGTGCCTCCCCAATAGCAACACCCCCATATAGTAATTTCCACCACACTGCCCCCACATAGTAATCCCCCCATAGTAATTTGCCCCCACACAGTAATTTCCCCCAAACTGCCCCCATATAGTAGTTTGCCCCACTGCCCCCACACAGTAATTTGCCCCACACTGCCCCCACATAGTAATTTGCCCCACACTGCCCCCACATAGTAATTTCCTCCACACTGCCCCCACATAGTAATTTCCTCCACACTGCCCCCACATAGTAATTTCCACCACACTGCCCCCACATAGTATTTTGCCCCCACATAGCAATTTTCCCACATAGCAATTACCCCACACTGTCCCCACATAGAAATTACCCCACACAGAAATTACCCCACACTGTCCCCACATTGCAATTTCCCCCACACAATAGTTTCCCCCACATAGTAATTTGCCCCCACACTGCCCCATATAGTAATTTGTCCCCACATAGCAATTTGCCCCCACACTGCCCCCACATAGCAATTTGCCCCCACACTGCCCCATCTAATTTGCCCCCACACTGCCCCATCTAGTAATTTGCCCCCACATAGTAGTCCCTCTCATAATAATTTGCCCCCACATAGTAATTTGTCCCCACATAGTATTCCCTCTCATAATAATTTGCCCCCACACAATAGTTTTCCCAACACTGCCCCCACATAGTAATTTGCCCCCACATAGTAATTTGCCCCCACATAGCAATTACCCCACACTGTCCCCACATAGAAATTACCCCACACTGTCCCCACATAGAAATTACCCCACACTGTCCCCACATAGCAATTACCCCACACTGCCCCCACACAATAGTTTCCCCCACATAGTAATTTGCCCCCACATAGTCCCCACATAGCAATTACCCCCACACAATAGTTCCCCCCACACTACCCCAGATAGAAATTTGCCCCCACATAGTAGTCCCTCCCATAATAATTTGCCCCCACACAGCAATTTGCCCCCACACAATAGTTCCCCCCACACTACCCCAGATAGAAATTTGCCCCCACATAGTAGTCCCTCCCATAATAATTTTCCCCCACATAGTAATTTGCCCCCACATAGTATTCCCTCATAATAATTTGCCCCCACACTGCCCCATCTAGTAATTTGCCCCCACACAGTAGTCCCTCTCATAATAATTTTCCCCCACATAGTAATTTGCCCCCACATAGTATTCCCTCATAATAATTTGGCCCCATACAGCCCCCACATTCCCCCCCCCATGTTCGATCGATTTATCTTCCCTAATAGGTCCTCCTGTGCCCCCCCCTCCAAGTAGGCAAATGAAATAAAAAAATAAAAAATGAACAAAAAATGAAAAAATAAATACTCACCTATGTCCAGGGCCAGGCGCTTGCTCGCAGAGGAAGGCGGGCGGGATGAGTCAGGCGCGTCACAGTGCTGCGTCCCGGCACAGGTGCGCGATGATGTCATCACGCACGCCTGCGCCGGGATTTCACTACCGCATAGGCCTCAGGCCTACAAGGCCTGAGGCCTATGCGGTGAATGCCGGTGATCGGCGACGGGACAGGGAGCTATGCGCTCCCGTGCCCCGCCGCAGTATATGGGCGTTCGGGTCAGCGTTGGGCCCCCCAGCGGTGCTGGGCCCGGGGCTGCCGACCCGAACGTCCCTATTGTAATCCGCCACTGACTATATAAGTGTCTGAAATACAGTACATACTTCCAGCAATTTGTGCCAGAATTCTAGCACATTTTGCTTAGTAAATCTAAACTAGTGTTCCTAAAAATATCATTAGATATAGTTTGTTGGAGAGGAAGTATCTGGCCAGTGTCAACCATATGAATTCTTCTGCTTGTTTGTCATCTGGTCACGGAGAGTCCTCTCAGCAGCAGTGTATCACAGTGGGAGAATCCTACTCTTTCAAACTCACCAAATAATTTAAATTATGTATGAAGAGTGATAAAGTTGCTGGTGACATCAGCGAGGAATGACCTCTCTAGCACTAAGATTTGATAAGAAATCAATATAGCTGGCAGACTAGGAAGAGCTGCATGGAAAGGCATAGGCCTGACCAACAAATATAGTGCCAAGAAACTAATTCTCAGGAAATATGCTTTAGGGCTCATGTATGAGTGTATCTGTTTTGCGCTCCGCAAACCACAGGTCTGCAAAATATGGATAGCAACTCACTTCAGAGAGCTCTTCTCAGTGAAGATCTGCCTCCAGGGCACTTGCAGGACCAGAACATAGCAGAATAAAAGTACATACACACTACTCCTGATAATAGAAGCTCTGCAAAAGGAATGCTAGTCCTGCCCTCCTTGCCCCCTACCTTGTGTTGTCAGCTGGTTAAAACCACTAACAGACTCCCTTTTAAGGCAGGTGGATCTGTCAAGACAAATTTGATCAAGTAAAGATTATGTCCCCTGGGATTTAAATTTCACTTAACACAAATGAATTATATGTCCCCTGCCAATATTTTAGTGATAACAATTAATGAATTAATTGATGCACATTAAGTTTAATCCTTGTTTTATATTTCGTTAAAATAAATAATCCTAAATAATACGTTCGCCCAAGTGACGCAATCTTCATTTGTAAAATCAGGAGGACAAATTCATCTACAAACGGGGGATGTCATATAACACTATGGGGAAAACTGGATAAAACTCTATACTTTTTATTACAAAAAGTACTCTAATACCAGAGGCGTACTCATCTTGAGAGCAGAGCATGCGCCTGCTATGGGCCTCGGATAAAAACGGACCAGTTTTGAACACCTTCTTCTACTTCCCGACATGAATCCACACCATATTCCCACAGCCGCAACTAGGGGGAGCTCCGTGCAAACAGATTTTACAACTTGTATTAATTCAATGTTAACTGTATGAATTCCTATACAATGAGCTCCCCCTAATGGTCGCTATAGGTAGACAGTTTTATAACATACTATATTTATCAATGTGTTTATGGCAGTTGTCTGCTGTAAATACATTTATCAATGCAGTGTTCAAAGGGAAAACCATATTTATAAACCACCTGTTCCACATTTTTGTACAAGTCGAGAAAATGGGTAGGGCAGAGTGCAATTATTTTTATTAAAAACTCATCCCTCCCCCCCCCCCCCCCCCAAAAAAAAAAAAAATCATCTGGGGAGGGGGGGAGCACTTACAAAGTTTTGATATCAGAACTAGATATAATATCTGTGTATCTGAAGATGGATGGAATGGATTTCCTTACAATTCTGTTAATGAGCCAGCAGGGTTGAAGCTCAGGAACATTGAAGATTGAAGGCAGAAAAAAAAGACCACCAGGCCCATCCATCTTTCTGGTCAACATTATTTCCTTTTTATTTTTCTCTTAGGACAGATATATGCTTATAAATACACTTGGATATACTTGTTCCACGTATCTACGACCCTTTCAGTAAAATAATATTTTCTGACGTTGCTTCAATTTCAGATTGTGCCCCTTGTTTTCACATTTAGTTTCTTACTAAAACATTTCCCTCCTGAATGTTATTTAACCCTTTTACACATTTAAAGGATTCAGTAATGTCCCCCTCCATTCCCTTTCTTCCTCGAGGACCTATTTACATGGCAGTATAATTACAGGAAAGCTGCATTAGGAGAAACATTACAGGGGGCATTCTTCTTATGCCGGTTTTAATAATAAAACTATGGTGGTATAAGATGTGCCAAACTCATTAATTGTGGAGCATCTCGGGAGGTCTGTGCATCAGAAACAGAAAACTGCTAAATCTGGTGTAATTAATGTTAAATTTGTCTGGTCTCCCATTTACCCACTATTTAGAAAAATAGCAAGCATGGCGTCAAAGAGGATAAAGTAAAAAAATATGATTTGAGCAAAAATGTGTGACTTTTCTACGGCAGAAAAATGCTATAGCAGCATTAATAAATTCTCCCCTACAGCAGCCTGTGTTCTGTGAAAGTACCGTCAGCAGAGGCTGATGTGAAGCCCTCATAGTGGCCACTTTATTAGGTACATTTTTATGTTCATCGATGTCATCGATTCCCTTGTCATTCCATGACCCAAACAAGGGCGTTTGGTGCACAGCTATGGGTGCGCGGATTGAGGGTCCAAAAATCGTTGATGAAAATGTGAACACAGCCCTGAACGTGGACATCTTTGTGCAATTATTTGCATAGTTAAGTGATCATGAGCCTGAGTACTGTTTCTTCTGGCATGATGGGCCGATTTGCAATATGTCACAAACATCCCTGTGTGTAATTCATGCAGCATTCACAGAAGAACATATGGTCAGCATGGTCACCAGACTTAACTGTGAGGTTACCTGAGGGGTAAGATTAATGAAACCAACCTTTGACAACAGTGCCTGAATTGGAACAGCAATTTGGAAAATTTGATGAAAATAATAAGATGGCCAAAACTTTGTGAAAACCACTGTCAGCATCTTCAGTAACGGGTAAGTACGTAATTCTTACGTTAAACGCTAAATAACATAGCACCTATATAAAAGTACCACTGATGCCACAAAAATTAGCCTCAAAACAGATGCATTGAACAAAATATATATAAAAAAGCAGCACAAATAGTGCAAAAAAGGTCTGGTCGTGGGTAATAGAAAGACAGCAGAACTGAATCCTGGAAGAGCAGGAGGATCTCGCAGACGATGGGTTATCTTTAAAATATACTCATCTTACCCTATGTTTTCAGGTTTCCCACAGGTCCAGCAGACTCCCATAGTTTACCACTTGGGCTAATGATACTTTTTAGCCATTGCTGCTTCAGCGGTGGTCCACGCAGAACTGTAGCAGGCCCACCTTTTCCACAACCTTACTCCTCAGGAGTTTGTCACAGGCAACTGGTCATAGACCCTATGGGATGATTTCAGATGGGCTGATGTCCAGTGAGCCGTCTGAGCCCCCAAACTGCTGCCAGCTTGCTGCAAACATTCTGGTGCAGGTACTTAGAGTATGCGCCCAGCTGGCGGCCACAGGTTCCTTTCTGAATTCAACTTTATTGCAATCCTGAGAGATACTGCTAAAAACTACAGCGGGTCCAACCTCATATGATTAAGGACACTAGGCCTGAAGACTATCTGGCAACAGAATGGTGTAGGCATTTGCAAAGGGATGTCATCATCACAACTGCCTGTTGTGCATCACAGGCAACGCAATGACATCATTGTGACCGCCTGTGCTAGGAAGTAGCTCGATAATGTCATTACAACTGCCTGCACCAGGACGCAAGTGGCACATGGCGCTTGAGGTCTACACCATAAAAGGCAGTGTTTAATGGAACAGGTCTAGTTACAGTGGGAACTAGAGAGAAGCATTACTTGGGCACTAAAAGGGGCATTATGACCATTGGGGGCACTACTATGAGACGTGGATAAAAGAAGTTATTTGCTGAATTGAGAAGATGAGGAAGGAGAATGTCTACATCAAAAGAGACATCTCTGGATGTAATAGGTATGTGGTGCCATATTCTTCTGTATGTTTAGTAGAACTGAAAGACCAGGGGCGTAGTTAAAGGTTCATGGGCCCTGGTGCAAGAGTTCAGATTGGGCCCCCCTTCCCTCAGTGCTTTGTGGCCAGGGGCAGGGAAGCACATAGCCTTCGTGCTGCCTGAGGCAAAAATGGAAACGGCACGCCCCTCCCCCCATGCCAAATTCCTGACCTAACCCCTTCCCTCCAGCCGGCAACTTGACCAGTATGCATTTGCTATAATACTGGTGTCTTCTTATGTGGCACAAGGGTCTTTAGGCCCCATAAGGCTCCTGGGCCCGGTAGCGACTGCTACCTCTGCACCCCCTATAGCTAAGCCCCTGGCTGTGGCCCATCTTTCCCCTGTGTCAGCCTCCTCCTCCATATCTTAATTAAAGACAACTAGAGGAGGAGGAGGAGGACAGAACATGAGCTGGCACTGGGCAATGGCGCCCCAGAGCTTGACATTCTGTCCCTGTACTGAGCACTCATCCAATTCTACTATTAGTTCTACGTGTTTTGGCCTATAGCACTTAATGATCCACAGGAGACGAGGAGGCATAGTGATTTTCAAGCCTTGCTACTCCCTTCGGGCCTCAGTGGGGATTAGAGTGGTTGGATTCCACCAGTTGGACATTAAATGCCACCAATTCTAAGACATTCTCTTCATATTTACATTTCTCTTCATATTTATTATTTCCTGTTTTAACAAAACAGACTGAGGCAGACTGATCCAGAATTATTGCGCACATTCCTTACACCACATTTATTAGGAGTTTTAGACACTATTTTCCCTTAATCGCCAACAATGGTCGTGGCTTACTATACATTATTGTGCACCAGAACTAATAGGTGGTATAAACTTTGACTACACAGTCCAAAGGTTCACCAGATCTCTCATCTGGCATCAGCAAAGTATTAGTAAATCTGCCTGCCTTTGATTTAATCTTACATAACCTTTTTCAGGTGTTCAGAAACCTATGCAACCTGAAACCAGAATGTATTTTTAGCATGTCCAGCCACTATCAGGGCACTTAGCGATCGCTTGTTAATAGCATGTCTGGGACAATGCAAGAGTTATTTAGACAGCAACACCACTGGTGTCTGCTATACATGTCCCTGGAGTTCTGTTTTTATAAGCTTTGGTATCTGAGGAATGGAAAATGGCATGGAGAATCTCAAAATAGGTTCCAAGCATGCGGGGCGGCAGATTGAAAGAGAAAAACTATTTTTGAGCCTAGAAAAATAGATTGGGTTTATATGTCCAACTTTCGTTTAGCATGCTCTTTGGCTGCCAGATGGATGGTTAAAAATAGCTTGTTTTGTAGCACTGAAGCAAATTCTTCAATGTTCCTTAATATAAAAGGTGACATTTAAAGTGGTTGGCCCATCTCATACATCCTAGCAATATGCCCCCAATGTCAGATAGGTGCAGGTCCCAACTCTGAGACCTGCACCTATCTCTAAATCAGAGTGAAGGAGAGTGGACCAGTAGCATGCTCGGCTATTTTTGGAAGTCCCATAGACAGGGGCGTCGTTAGGTCAAAACATTCGAGGCTTGAGCCCTGGATGTTTTGACCAGTGCCCCGAATGTTATGCTGGCAGGGCCGGCCAGCGCTCTGTTTCTTCTGCGTTACACCGGCCCCGCCACTTTAACTCTAAAAAACTGTAAGCCTAATCCGCCTGGCGCCTGCCCTGCAGACTTAACTTTTGACTTGAAATCAGCCGCAGTCGCCCGCTCATCTCTCATTAGATTCATACTGCAGCTCCGGTAACAGCAGGCAGTGAGGGCGGCACTTGCTCACTGATGTCAGGTGCCTGCTCCTCCCACTAGGTGGCGCAGGCGCGTGACGTCAGTGAGTGAGCGCTGCCCGCACTGCCTGTTACTGGAGCTAACCGGCTGAGCCTGAGATTGAGTAAGACTAGAGATGAGCGCTGAATCTGATTTATAAAGTTAAAGTTGCACTGGATACGGATGGATTACAGTTTAAAATGTTAATGTACAGTTGTACACTCCTGTGAGCGGCGGGGAGGGGGATCTGTGAATGGCACTGTTATGGGAGGGGGTTCTGTGGTGGATGGCACTGTTATGGACAGGAGGATCTGTGGTGGATGGCACTGTTATGGGCAGGGAGATCTGTGGTGGATGGCACTGTCATGGGCAGGGGGATCTGTGGTGGATGGCACTGTTATGGGCAGGGGGATCTGTGGTGGATGGCACTGTTATGGGCAGGGGGATCTGTGGTGGATGGCACTGTTATGGGCAGGGGGATCTGTGGTGGATGGCACTGTTATGGGCAGGGGGATCTGTGGTGTATGGCACTGTTATGGGCAGGGGGATCTGTGGTGGATGGCACTGTTATTGAGGGGGATCTGTGGATGGCACTGTTATGGGGAGGGGGATCTGTGGATGGCACTGTTATGGAGGGGGATCTGTGGATGGTACTGTTATGGGGAGAGGGATCTGTGGATGGCACTGTTATGGGGAGGGGGATCTGTGGATGGCACTGTTATGGAGGGGGATCTGTGGATGGCACTGTTATGGGGAGAGGGATCTGTGGATGGCACTGTTATGGAGGGGGATCTGTGGATGGCACTGTTATGGAGGGGGATCTGTGGATGGCACTGTTATGGGGAGGGGGATCTGTGGATGGCACTGTTATGGGGAGGGGGATCTGTGGATGGCACTGTTATGGAGGGGGATCTGTGGATGGCACTGTTATGGGGAGGGGGATCTGTGGATGGCACTGTTATGGGGGATCCCAGTCCACCCCTGGATGGGCCAACCCCTTTAATGACATATCATACCATTCAAATGACAGCTAAAGGAGTATTACACAAAGGTACACAAAGTATTACAGAAAATAAAATGCAGCTAACTAACTAAGGCCTGTTTAAGGGGTTTATAAAGCAGTTATTTATGGGGTCCCTAAAAGACCCGAGGAATGGATGAATGAGAGAGCAAAGTTTTCACATTCCTATAAATCCATTAGAGGTCCCTGACAAACTTACCTCCTGATAAGTCCCAGAGTTCAATTAATAAGGCTGACATCCCTTGTGACATCATCGCTCACCAGTTCCAACCTGTGACATCACCACCCATTCTAAATCCTGAAAGGGGACATGTCAGACAATGTTAGCTGTTCTTTTTCTGACATCTCCACTCCATCACATGCACTGCTCCCTAAAGAAAACACAGCCCATCCCTAAGGCAGTGCCATTGGTCACCCTGACATAACACCTATGACATCCTTGCCAGTTTATGAGCTATACACATCATACTTTTAGTATGTACAACTTCTGATCTCAGAAGCAGCTGCTAGAGTTGAATCAGTTGCTGGTTCCAATGCTCATTCTTGTGACCTCCTCACATGCACTGCTCCCTAAAAAAAAACCACCAGCCCGTTCTCACCCAGCCCAATGAGGTCATTAGTGATAACGTCCACAAGACAGTACTGTTACCCCCTCTCTCAGAGCACCTGCAACATCATTGTTGGCTTAGGAGCCATATACACCATGCTTTCAGCATGGACCACCCCTGTTCCCAGATGTAGCTACTACAGCTGTCTCAACTGGTGGTCCCAGTGCCCAATTTAAAGAATCGCCACTCTTTTGATGTCAACTGAGAAAGAGACACATCAGGGCAGGCAATATCTAAAATGAAGCTAAGAGAAGCATTATGCCTCCAGCATAAGCCAATTGTGCTCCCAGGGGAAGCTGCTGCAGTCATCTGCTTTAAGAATAGGGTCACTAGACATTGTTCATCAAGACTGTCCACTGTGCCCCTAAAAAAGGGACATTATCATTCATTCTCAGGTTCTTCAATGGATATGTCAGCTAATGCCACTGTGTATCCATTATGATATCACAATCACTGTAGCATCACTTGATGCACTGGTGGTATATAGGGGTCCCACCAGCTCATGTCTTTGACAAACCCACAGATTGCAGTAGATAATCTGCAGTAGGAGCATTTGCCTCTTAAAGGGGTTGTGTCACAAAACATATTCTACATTTTTCAAACCAGAACCTGGATCTGAATAGTTTTGTAATTGCATGTAAATAAAAATGTATTATAGCCAGGCTCGGACTGGCCCACAGGGGTACAGGGGAATCCCCCGGTGGGCCCCTGAGCAAGGTAGACCCCTAGTCTCCCACCCCCTGCATAAGTGGCACATATTACAGTAGACTTACTGCACTACATACATATATTCAATGTACAGCACCTTAACCAGCCTATGTTTATATAAAAAAAAATGTTTTAAATTATTTATTATATTCGAATGTATCCGTACGGTGGGCCCCCAAAATACATTTTACTGGTGGGCCCTAGGTACCCCAGTCCAACACTGATTATAGCCAGTGACCAATTGCGGACAAGAATAGGACATGTTCTATTTTTTTGCGGAGCCGCGGCCCGGAAGTTCGGGGCCGAAGCCCGAAAGTTCGGGGCCGCACTCCGGAAATGCAGTGCAGTGCAGTTGGAGCAGTGAATGGGGATCCATGTGAAGTACAGGGTTAGTTCTAGCTTTGTTAGGAAGAGATTGTCGTGTGCTATATGATGTCTGATTTTAATTTTTTACATCAATCATGGCATAACCCCTTTAATAAATTAGGAACATTTTACTCCAGTGCACAGGGAATGAAGACTGGAGTATGGGAACGCCAGTCTTGAAAAATGTCCCCCATTTATTATGTTATCACCTCATCATCAGTCATCGCTATTCGCTTCCTCTAGTGCACTGTTCCTCCCAGTATTTTGGGTTATTTCACATGAGGAGTGAATAAAGACTTTTTCACAGGAGGTTAAATGGGCCCAGCTGGAGCCCACCTACAAGGTGCAATTACTAATGCTGAGTCTTCTCATGTGGAAGAAGGAGATATTTTAGAAATGACTTGCACTTGGCACCTCTCTGAAGCCCCCTCCCGTTGTTTTGTGGCACAGGGGCTACATAAATACAAAGTTCATTCCGTATTTTTAAGCTTATTTATGCCAGGAAACTGGAGCACATAAATTTATTAAATGGCTGGTGCCTGCATACTCTCCTGCCCAATCCTGACATCGAGCGTGGAGAGGTGCATGCTGGACAGGATTGTTACAGAGGCAACCATCCAACTCCCAGCAAGTGTTGTGCCTGGGTCCCTTCAATAAGAACAGGACCGGGGCATGATGGTTGCTGGACATTGGAGAGCTGCCACAGCAGCTGTTCCGCCCAACCTGCCGTCTCTCCATGCCCGATGTCATGATTGGGCGCAAGCGTATGCACAACCCCTTTAATCTGCCCCAGCATTTTTAATACAAAGCAGTGTTAATTGGCAGACATATCAGCAGTTACATCATATAGTTTCAATGCCATGTTAATTCGGTGCTGGTGAGGTAAGAGATTTGAGAGGTCAGGATCAAGAGCTAGAACATTTTAACTATCCATTCTAGTCTGCGCAGATGATCACTTAGGGAGAATGAGGATACAATCCTACTGTTAACAGAGTGCTATGCAGCTTTTGCCAGGAATTCTCAGCCTGTACCTGGTATGGTAGAGTGCCGCCACAGTGTTATTAAACATGAAACGCTGAAGACCCAGCATCCATGTTTTTATTTGGAGCAAAACATAACAAGCAGCAATAGATACAATGTGCAGTTTCTGTCACCAAATGATGAGGTATGGGGGCTGGTTAGGTGGCAATTAAGTGGCACTTGCAGGCACTTGTGGGTACAGATCTGGAGCAAGACTGGCCTGGAAGATGTCTAGGTGATGGTTGTCTGAGCTGGAGTCCCTCACCGGCAGCAGGGTCTGTAAAGCTATTTTGATCATCAGACTAAGCACACTGATGCTTTTCGGAAAGCAGTGTGTCTGGCTCTAGCAAGATTAGGCATGAACTTATCTCCTTTGCTATCTCTCAGGAACTCCCCTTCCTGGCAGGAAGCAGGACCAACCCATTCCTACCAAGAGGGGACGAACAGGGTTGTTCTGCTGGAGTACAACAGAACATGGTATTACATGTAACATAATACATATTATAACAAGCGATTGCAGATACTCTCAGGTCTGGGGTACTGCACCTGGTTCCCAGAATACAGTATCAGCCTTTAGTTTTGCATTGTTGTAGAGCTATAACTGCCTTCTATGTAGTATATTCACATTCATATATAGGATGGTGGTGATGTAATCATATGAAAAGAGTTAAAGGGGTTATCCAGCCATTAATATTAATGACCAATAGTCAGGATAGGTCATCAATATCTAATCTTCAGGGGTCCGACGCCTGGCATCTCCACTGATCAGCTGTGAGATGAGGAAGTGAAGCTCCATGCGAGCACTGCTTCCTGGTCTTCCCAGTCTCCTGTGGAGTGGCGGTGTAGTGTAATTACAAGTACCCGCTCCAGTTAAGTGAATGGAGCAAGTACTCGTCATTGCACTGGACTTCCGAGACGAAGTGCAGTGTGTAATGAACAGTAAGCAGCTTCTGGAGTGCTGCCTCCTCTTCAAACAGCTGATTGGTGAAGGTGTCGGGAGTTGGACCCCCACTGATCAGATATTGATGACTTATCCTGACGATAGATCATCAATATTAACGGCTGGACAACCTCTTTAAAGATGTATTCCCATCTTGGCTTTTCATGGCCAAGATAGGACTTGTCTGTGTAAGCACCGGCCAGAGGTGGCGGTAAGGAAGGAAATATCTGAGCTATTCTTTTTCTGGTGACTCAGAGTTACAGAGACAGTATAGCTTGTGGTTCTATACAGCATAGCACCACAAGCTATACTGTCTCTGTAACTCTGAGTCACCAGAAAAAGAATAGCTCAGATATTTCCTTACCTCCAGCCACCTCTGGCCGGTGCTTAGTCCTATCTTGGCCATGAAAAGCCAAGATGGGAATACATCTTTAAAGAGGTTGTCCAGCCATTAATATGAGTAGCTCCCATTCACTGCTATGGGATTTACAACTTCAGTAAGTTGCATTTATGATGTTCATAAAGTTAATACAAGGCACTTACTAATGTATTGTGATTATCCATATTGCTTCCTTTGCTGGCTGGATTCATTTTTCCATCACATTATACACTGCTCGTTTCCATGGTTACAGACCACCCTGCAATCCAATGGTCATGCTTGCACACTATAGGAAAAAGCGTCAGCCTCTCTGGTGGCCGGGACCATGGGAGTGCACATTGGATTGCAGGGTGGTCTGTAACTAAGGAAACAAGCAGTGTATAATGTGATAGAAAAATTAATCCAGCCAGCAAAGGAATATGGACAATCACAATACATTAGTAAGTGTCTTGTATTAGCTTTCTCTACATGACAAATGCCACTTACTGAAGTGATACAACCCCTTTAAGTTTCCTTAGAGGACTTGAACATGTGATCATTTGATAGCTTCTCCACTATACTGCAATGAATTACTATTGCAGGCTATGGGGGTGCAGTGCTCCCATGGTTAACCCCTCAGATGATGTGGCCAACTGCAACCATGGCAACTGAGTGCCTAAATGTCCAGGTGTCTGCAGTGTGAAACAACAGAAACCCAGCAGCTATGGCGCCTGCTCAGCTTCTGAGCGAGCACCATAGGTTAAATGGGCTTGAAAGTACTGCTTACTGGGGAGCAAAATATGTAGTATATAGATACACTGGGGAGCAAAAGATGTAGTATATAGATACAGTATACAGTGTGACAGGAATATGGATTAATATTTGCTGGCAGCCCTGGTTGTCATTTGATTCACCTTTTGGCATGTACATCAGTGTACATGCAAAATAAGTTCCCACCCCCCAGCCATCTGATTGTCAGCTAGCAAGGAAGAAAGATCCAGGGGTCCAGGCTTCAAGGAGGCCCCAGGTGGAGAATGTCACACCTTAATCAGCCAGTTTGGAGGCAAACTAAATCCTGCAGGAAAACCCCCAACAGGAGGTATCAGCCAGGATCAAGGATACCTTCCAGACATGTTGGCACCTACATTTCATTAGGAATTATGAATCGCCCAGCCAGCGCAGGCACAAACCGGATACATATTTGTGTCCCGGTGGCCATGATGTAGGCGCCCATGGTCTTTGTTTGATGGGGGGATGCCAGGGAATGGAAATATCCATATCTCCCCACAGAAACCAAATAGCGGTACCATGTTTGGACTCTAGTTGTAGCCGGAACCCAGGTGGATCAATTGGACCCGGAACCATCTTCCTGCAACATTCTGGTCTGGGGCTATGAGCCCTAAGGGGTTTTATGGGTCATTTGCTCCCAGCACCTGAGAAGGAGGGGTGGACCCTACCCATAGGCGGGAAGGGGAGTGGCCAGCTACAGGTCATAAGCCCATACAAGCCAGAGGGCAGGGTCTTTTCTGAAGGGGGTCACATTGTGCCAATGTGTTTGGAGAGACCAGGAACCAGCTGACCTCACTATTCCCACGTGACTGCAGCCAAGGACTATTCCACCCTTATGACCCAAAAGAAATTTTATCTACCCGGTAACTGACTTTTACTCTGCTTAACCCTGTTGTACCCATATAACCTGTATCTGTAACCTCAGACCGCTGTATATATTCTCGGTGTATATTGTATTATATGGAGTGTGCCCTTACGGCAATTTAATATATAATTTAATCTTGTGCTGTCTTGTATCTCGATCACGAATACAAGACAGCACAAGTTATAGTTATAGCCTAGTTATAAGCTACCGCTGTCATGCCCCACTCTGACTATGTGCGGAGGTCGGCCAGGATAGCAGCACGAAGTTAGTGTTTGTTTTGGTGCCGTGCTGGATCCGCCTCTCATCAGGTGCACTGGGTGGAGTCATTAGTTTAAATGGCACTCCAGCCAAGTGATCTGAGCGGATTATACTAATCATTGTGGTCTGGGAAGCTAGGAGGGAAGGTTGGCTGTCTGTTCCTGCTCTGGAAGATAAGTGTCATTTCTAGTTTGGTTGTTTGGTGTCATCTTTCCCATCCAGGTTCTGTCCGAGCAGGCTGCTCCTATTTCCCCACTTCACCATCTCAGGGAATTCAGGGTTTTGTCAGCCCAGGCTGGAGGACACATCACACCTACCTTCAAGGTCTGTATGTGGGTTGAGCAGTGCAGGGAAAGAGGTCAGGGATTAGCTAGGAGGTGACCCTTCCCCTGTCTCTCGTCCAGAGCCTGGTTGGTGCGTTATCTGTTATTCGGAGTGCACGCCCGCCGTGACATTATAATCCGCCATACTGTGACTGCCATTACTCAGCGCTTTTGTGATGGCGTATGCAAGGTTTATCCCTAGAGGTTGCGGATCTGCGTAGTTCGGTCACACAGTGTCAGAGGGTTCTGGCATCAGGTACAGGTCAAATTGGTGGGGAGCCTAAAGTCGCTCTTCCCGAGAAATTTACAGGGGGTACGGATGATTTTTTCTGCTTTAAAGAGTCATGGAAATTGTACTTTCGACTGGGTCCATTTTCGTCAGGTAATGAAGATCAGAGGGTTGGTATCATCATGTCTTTGCTTAAAGGAGACGCGCAATCCTGGGCTTTTTCTCTGCCGCCCAGTTCTCTGGCCCTCCGGTCGGTGGAGGAATTTTTCAAAGCCCTGGGATTGATTTACGATGACCCAGATCGGGTCTCGATGGCAGAATCGAAATTGCGTAACCTACTACAGGGTAAACATACTGCAGAGGGTTACTGCACAGAGTTTAGGAGGTGGGCTACTGAGTCGAGGTGGAACGACCCCGCCTTACGTAGTCAGTTTTGTCAGGGGTTATCTGAAAAGGTTGAAAGAAGCCCTGGCTTTTCATGAGTATCCGGATACTCTAGAGAATGCAATGTCTTTGGCTATACGATTGGATAGACGTATCAGAGAGAGGTGTAAGGGTCCCTCCGTGCAGGGGATCCCTCCTGCGTGTGGTTTTGTTTCACCTACTGCCCAGGGTGATATTACTTATAACTCTGGGGTAGGGGAGGAACCCATGTAGTTAGGTCAGATATCTTGCCATTCTGATAGTAGAGACTTTAGAAAGGTGCACAATCTATGTTACTATTGTGGAAAGAGGGGTCATTTTATTTTTTCTTGTCCTTATGTTAAACCACAGGTGGAAGAGAAAAAGAAAAAAGAAAAAAAAACTTCCCTCACAATTGGTAGTATGAATGGTGTGGTGGAGCAGACAGGTATGCAAGCTCTCTGCAGTTCCCGTTTTCTCCTTTCAGCTATGGTGGCGCTAGAGTTAAAAGATGTGTTTGTTGATGTATTCCTTGATTGTGGTGCTGGGGTGAACTTAATTGATTTTCTTTTTCTTCAAAACCTAGGACTAAGTACTTGCACGTTAGAGAACGAGATTTGTGTTTTTGCAATTGATTCTTCCCCTCTTTCTTAAAGGAGCCTTACTCACATTGTTCATGGGATTCATTTAAGGGTGGGTGATTCACATGCTGAAATTATTTCTTGTTTTGTCATGAAGGATTTGCCAGCTCCTATAGTTTTGGGGTTGCCATGGTTGACTAGACATAACCCAATTATAGACTGGCAAGCGAGACAAATCATTGGTTGGAGCGATTTTTGTTCGGATAATTGTCTTGGCACTGCTATCTCTGGTGTGTCCATTACAGCTTTACCTCAGTATCTCTCAGATTTTGCGGATGTCTTTTCGGAGGGTGGGGCTCAGGAATTGCCCCCTCATCGAGACTATGATTGTCCAGTGAATCTCATTCCGGGGTCTAAGTTGCCAAAGTCTTGGCTTTACAACCTCTCTCAACCCGAAAGAGAGGTCATGCGAAAGTATGTCGCCGAGAGTTTGGCAAAGGGTCATATTAGACCTCTAGACATCTAAGTCTCCAGTGGCAGTAGGTTTTTTCTTTGTGAAGAAAAAAGATGGATCACTGAGACCGTGTTTGGATTTCCGGGAATTGAACCGTATTACAGTCCGGGATTCATATCCCCTGCCTTTGATCTCTGATCTTTTTGATCAGATTGTTGGAGCCAAGGTGTTCTCCAAGTTGGATTTGAGAGGAGCATACAATCTGATCAGGATCAAGGAGGGGGATGAGTGGAAAACGGCCTTCAATACGCACGAGGGTCATTTTGAGAACCTGGTAATGCCTTTTGGGTTGACGAACGCGCCAGCAGTATTTCAGCGATTCGTCAATGACATTTTTCATCACTTGGTGGGGAGGTTTGTAGTAGTTTACCTGGATGACATTTTAATTTATTCTCCTGATCTAAAGACCCATAAGGATCATGTGAGACAGGTTTTGACGATCCTTCGGGAGAATAAGTTATATGCCAAATTGGAGAAATGTTTGTTTGCGGTGCAAGAGCTTCCGTTCTTGGGATACATGCTTTCTGATTCCGGTTTTCGTATGGACCCCGAAAAAGGTCTGGGCGGTTCTGGAGTGGGACCGACCAGAGAATCGGAAAGCTTTGATGCGGTTCTTGGGGTTTACGAATTATTATAGAAAATGTATTTTGAATTATTCTACCCTAGTCAAACCTCTTACTGATATGACCAAGAAGGGCGCCGATGTCTCTGTCTGGTCGGATGAGGCATTGCAGGCCTTTTCGGTTATTAAGGAGCGTTTTGCGTCTGCTCCCATTCTGGTGCAGCCGGATGTGTCTCAGCCATTCGTGGTGGAGGTTGATGCATCAGAGGTGGGGGTTGGGGCGGTGCTGTCACAGGGTTCATCTCCTGGCAAGTGGGTCCCATGTGCCTTCTTCTCCAAGAAGCTTTCGGTCGCTGAGAGGAATTATGATGTTGGGGATAGGGAGTTGTTGGCTATCAAGCTGGCCTTTGAGGAATGGCGTCACTGGTTAGAGGGGGCGTCTCACCCCGTTACGGTGTATACAGACCATAAGAATTTGGCTCACCTGCAATCTGCCAAGCGTCTGAACTCTAGGCAGGCCAGATGGTCACTGTTTTTTACCAGGTTCAATTTCGTGGTTACCTTTCGCCCAGGGGTCAAGAACATCAAGGCAGATGCCTTGTCTCGCAGCTTCCCTGGGGGAGGTGATTCAGAAGATCTGGCGCCGATTTTGGCGGATGGGGTGGTGGTCTCCGCTCTGTACCCTGAATTGGAGATGTTGGGAGCCCAGGAGGGGGCTCCTGGTTCTTGTCCCCCAGGGAGGTTGTTTGTTCCTGAGGGCCTACGATACAAGGTGTTCAAGGAACATCACGATACTGTTGTCGCTGGACATCCTGGTGGTAAGTCCACCTGTGATCTGGTGTCCCGGAGGTTCTGGTGGCCAGGGTTACGTAACAGCATTGAGAAGTACGTGACAGCTTGTGAAACCTGCGCTCGGTCAAAGGTTGCTCATACTCGACCGCCTGGTTCACTTCTTCCATTGTCTATTCCATCTCGTCCTTGGACGCATTTGTCTATGGACTTTATTACGGACCTGCCGAGTTCCTCCGGGAGAACAGTAATTTTGGTGGTAGTCGACCGTTTCAGTAAAATGGCTCACTTTATACCACTAACGAGTCTGCCTAACGCTAAGACTCTTGCGCAGATTTTTGTGGATAATATTGTGAAATTGCACGGTATTCCTTCGGATGTGGTTTCTGATAGGGGCACGCAGTTTGTCTCCAGGTTTTGGAGGGCGTTCTGCTCTCGGCTTGGCATTCAACTTTCATTCTCTTCGGCTTTTCATCCGCAGTCGAATGGTCAGACGGAGCGTACTAATCAAAACCTGGAGACCTACTTGAGGTGCTTTGTGGCTGAGAATCAGGAGGACTGGTCCTCATTCTTGTCCTTAGCAGAATTTGCGTTGAATAACCGTAGGCAGGAGTCCACGGGTAAGTCACCATTTTTTGGCGAATACGGTTTCCATCCTCAGTTTGGTACCTCTTCTGGGTCTGGTTCCTCCGGGATGCCAGAGGAGGAGAGATTCTCTTCTGCCTTGTCCTCTATCTGGCGGAGGATTCAAGGGAATTTGGAGAGGATGGGTGAGAGGTATAAACGAATGGCTGACAAGAGTCGTATGACTGGTCCGGACCTGTGTGTGGGTGATCTGGTGTGGTTGTCCACTAAGAATATCAAGTTGAGAGTGCCATCTTGGAAACTGGGTCCAAGATTTATTGGTCCGTATAAAATTTCTGCGGTGATCAATCCTGTGGCGTTTCGGCTGGATCTTCCGCAGACTTGGAGGATCCATGATGTCTTCCACAGGTCTTTACTAAAAAAATACGTGAAACCGGTGGAACCATCACCATTGCCTCCTCCTCCTGTTCTAGTCGAGGGAAACTTGGAGTTCGAGACCTGGTACACTGGAGGGGATACGGTCCTGAGGAGAGGATGTGGGTTCCGGCGTCAGATGTCAACGTCAGCCGACTGGTGAGGGCCTTTCATAGGTCCCATCCGGAAAAGGTTGGTTCGGGGTGTCCGGAGGTCACCCGTAGAAGGGGGTACTGTCATGCCCCACTCTGACGATGTGCGGAGGTCGGCCAGGATAGCAGCACGAAGTTAGTGTTTGTTCTGGTGCCGTGCTGGATCCGCCACTCTTCAGGTGTACTGTGTGGAGTCATTAGTTTAAATGGCACTCCAGCCAAGTGATCTGAGCGGATTATACTAATCATTGTGGTCTGGGAAGCTAGGAGGGAAGGTTGGCTGTCTGTTCCTGCTCTGGAAGATAAGTGTCATTTCTAGTTTGGTTGTTTTGTGTCATCTTTCCCATCCAGGTTCTGTGTGAGCAGGCTGCTCCTATTTCCCCACTTCACCATCTCAGGGAATTCAGTGTTTTGTCAGCCCAGGCTGGAGGACACATCACACCTACCTTCAAGTCTGTATGTGGGCTGAGCAGTGCAGGGAAAGAGGTCAGGGATTAGCTAGGAGGTGACCCTTCCCCTGTCTCCCTGTTAGTGGACCGGGCTTATAGCAAACGAGAAGCTGGTGGCAGATTTCCTGGGCTGAGACAGAGTTGTTTTCACTGCGGCAGTGAAAAGGCTCTCAGCTTGTTGCCTCTCTGTGCCCGCGTGGCAAGGAGGTGTGTGTGTAAACTGTACCAAGCTGACCTTACCTGCTCCTCTGGAGGGCGTAACGTCATGCTGTGGTAACCCGTGACCATACCGCGTTTCGTGAGCTCGACGTAGGTGACGTCAAGCGGGCACGAGCTGTGGTATTCGTCACATACAGTATACAATATATAGATATGAGAGAGAGAGATAGATACCATATTTTTCGCTTTCTAAGATGCACCTGATGATAAGACGCATCTTATTTTGATCCAAAAGGCATGCCTCACTGTCCCTGCCTCCAGCCCCGCACTACAGCATGCCTCGCTGTCCGTGCTGCCCACCCTGCACTACAGCATGCCTCGCTGCCCGTGCCGCCCACCCTGTACTACAGCATGTTTTGCAGCCCGTGCTGCCTGCCCCGCACTACAGCATGCCTCACTGTCTCTGCTGCCCTCTCCGCACTACAGCATGCCTCACTGTCCCTGCCGCCCTCCTCGCACTACAGCATGCCTCACTGTCCCTGCCACCCACCCTGCACTACACCTTGCCACTGCCGGCCCGGCCACCATGATTTTGGCACATTTGCTTTATAAGACGCAATGACCCCCCCCCCATTTGGTAGATAGATAGATAATATTAGATACGTAGATAGATAGATACAGACTGGCAGGCAGATAGATGGGCACACCTGCACACAGCATACGTATATACAGTTACACATACTGTACACTTGCTTAGTACATATGCGTCCTTCTCCCATACCATGTAGATTGTAAGCCCTCACGGGCAGGGCCCTCTCTCCTTCTGTACCAGTTTGTAACTCATTTTGTTTATGATTAGTGCAATTGTCTGTATTATGTATGTGCACCCCTTATCATATGTACAGTGCTATGGAATGAATGGCGCTTAAATAATAAATAATAATAATAATAATAATAATAATATGCACCTACTTGGGGATGTCAGTCTTTGGACATAACTTTGCTGTTATCCAGGTCTGTCTGGGAGAACTCAGACAAATGCTGCAGATACCAGACGATAGTGCTATGTGGGTGAGGGGCACCAGTAATCTTCTGCTTTCTACTGCAGGAGGCAGTGGGCCCCCTGTTCTATGACCCCTGAGAGCTTGTGCCATGTTGAAATTGCCCAGGGGAGACCTGTTAAGGCCCACCATCAACACTGCAGCATCAGTGACAGAGAGCAGTAGAGAAGAAATGAAGTTCAAGAAAGCTGGTAAGCAGACAGCGTCGCCTACACTTTGCAAGTATCATGCGCCCTGTACCTCCTCATAGTACAGCAGCGCAGTGGCCAGCTTAAAAGACAGGAGGAGCTTCTGAGTCCCAGCTCCTTCGCTCCAGCATGGTTAATTACCTGACCGAGAAACTGCAGTTTAAAGTGCAGCTGTTCAGATGTCCGCCCGCTCGCTTCCACCAACGTTCAGCTGAACAGCAACACTGAAGGAGTGGGCCCCTTAGACAATGGGTGCCCTGGGCAATTGCCTAGTTAGCCCCCCCCCCCCCCCCCCACCAGCCCTGGTTGTAACCATGGAAACAAGCAGTGTGTAATGTGATGGAAAATTAAATCTAGCCAGCAAAGAAAGCAATATGGACAATCACAATATATTAGTAAGTGCCTTGTATTAATTGTCTACATGATAAATGCCATTTGCTAAAGTGAGACAACCCCTTTTACTTCTGTCATGGGTAAACTGTTTGAAGGTTGTCTAAGAGATGCTATCTTGGAGTACCTCAATGAAAATAAGCAAATAACGCCATATCAGCATGGCTTCGTGAGGGATCGATCATGTCAAACTAATTTAATCAGTTTCTATGAGGAGGTAAGTTCTAGACTTGACAGCGGCGAATCAATGGATGTCACATATCCAAAGCATTTGACACTGTACCTCTTATAAGGTTAGTATAAAATGAGAATGCTTGGACTGGGAGAAAATGTCTGTATGTGGGTAAGTAACTGGCTCAATGATAGAAAACAGAGGGTGGTTATTAATGGTACACACTCAGATTGGGTCACTGTCACTAGTGGAGTACCTCAGGGGTCAGTATTGGGTCCTATTCGCTTCAATATATTTATTAATCCTTTCAGGGCCAAGCCATTTTTCATCTTAAGGACCAGGCAATTTTTTGCAAATCTGACATGTGTGACTTTATGTGTTGATAACTTTAAAACGCTTTTACTTATCCAGGCCATTCTGAGAATGTTTTCTTGTCACATATTGTACTTCATGACAGTAGTAAAAGTAAATAAAAAAATCTTTTTTATTTATAAAAAAATACCAAATTTACAAAAAATTGAAAATGTTTCAAATTTACAAATTTCAATTTCTCTACTTTTATAATAGATAATAATACCACCAAAAGTAGTTATTACTTTACATTCCACATATGTCTACTTCATGTTTGGATCCTTTTGTGAATGCCATTTCATTTTTTGCGGGACGTTAGACGGCTTAGAATTTTAGAAGCAAATCTTGAAATTTTTCAGAAAATTTCCCAAACCCTCTTTTTAAGGACCAGTTCAGGTCTGAAGTCACTTTGTGAGGCTTAGATAATAGAAACCACCCAAAAATGAAACTACATTTTAGAAACTTTAGGTGTTCCACAAGAATTAATGGAAAATGTAGATGAAATTTCAGAATTTCACTTTTTTGGCAGATTTTCTATTTTAATCAATTTTTTCCAGTAACAAAGCAAGGGTTAACAGCCAAACAAAGCTCAATATTTATTGCCCTGATTCTGTAGTTTACAGAAACACCCCATATGCGGTCGTAAACTGCTGTACGGGCACACAGCAGGGCTCAGAAAGAAAGGAACGCCATATGTTTTTTGGAAGGCAGATTTTGCTGTAGTGTTTTTTTGACACCATGTCCCATTTGAAGCCCCCCTCATGCACCCCTAGAGTAGAAACTCCCAAAAATGGACCCAATTTTGGAAACCACGGGATAAGGTGTCAGTTTTGTTGGTACTATTTTAGGGTACATATTATTTTTGGTTGAGCTATATTACACTTTTTGTGAGGCAAGGTAACAAAAAAGCTGTTTTGTCACTGCTTTTATTTTTTGTTATTTACAATGTTCATTTGACAGGTTATATCATGTGCTATTTGTATAGAGCAGGTTGTTACGGATGCGTCAATACCAAATATGATTACTTTAATTTTCTTTTTTGTTTTATTTTTACATAATAAAGCATTAAAAAAAAAAACATTTTTTAGTGTCTCCACATTCTTGAGTGACTGTCTTATGTAGGGGCTTATTTCTTCAGTATGAGATGACAGTTTGATTGGTACTATTTTAGGGTGCATATGACTTTTTGATCGCTTGGTATTACACTTTTTGTGATTGCTTTTTTGACACACTTTTTATTTTTTTATTTTTACGGTGTTCACCTGAGGGGTTAGGTCATGTGATATTTTTATACAGCAGGTTATTACGAACCCGGCGATACCTAATATGTCTACTTTTTTTATTTATTTAAGTTTTACACAATATTATTAGTCTGAGAGCCATATATATATATATATATATATATATATATATAATTTTTTAGCACAGTTTTTATTTAATTTTTTTGACGGTGTTCATCTGAGGGGTTATGTCATGTGATATTTGTATAGAGCCGGTCAATATGGACACGGCGATACCTAATATGTCTACTTCTCTTTTTTTTCCCTATCTTTTTATAATTTTTTTACTTTATTTTGGGAAAAGGACGCTTTATTTATTTTTTTAACTACATTTTTTTACATTTTTTTCACTTTTCTTTTTGTCCCACTCTGGGATTTAAACTTCAAGGGTCTGATCCCGTTTACAATACTTTACAATACTTCTGTATTGTAAAGCATTGGCTTTAAGTGTATTACTGAATGTAATACACTTCAGACTGCTTGCCTGTGAGATCCAGGGGGGCTAGATCTCACAGGCTGTCACTGAAGGCAGCCACGATGCCTAAGGAAGGCATTGGGCTGCCTTCCCTGCTATCGGATCCCCGTCACAGCAGCGCGGGGACCCGATGGCAGCTCCGATCGCAGCAAGAACATAGCATGTACTGCGGTGACCGTGGCAAATCAAGGGTTAATTACCGATGCCGGCGCATGCAGCAGGGGTATGGCTATCAGTGACTGCCGGACCCCTGCCGCGGATCGGGCCGGCGCATATTCTGCACCCGCCCAATCCCCTGCGCCGTACATGTTCAGCGCTAGTCCTTAAGTCACCGACATTAAGGAGTTAATGATCTTGTAGAAGGCTTGCACAGTAAAATATACATTTTTGCAGATGACACTAAACTGTGTACAGTAATTAGCACTGAAGAGGACAGTATACTGCTGCAGGGGGATCTGGATAGATTGGAGGCTGTGGCAGATGAGGTCTAACACTGACAAATGTAAGGTTATGCACATGGGAAGGAATAATGCAAGTCACCCATACATACTAAATGGTAAAACACTGGGTAACACTGACATGCAAAAGGACTAAGGAATTTTAGTGAACAGCAAACTAAGCTGTAGAAACCAGTGTCAGGCAGCTGCGGCCAAGACCAATAAGATAATGGGTTGCATCAAAAGGGGTATAGATGTCCATGATGAGAACATAGTCCTACCACTTTACGAATCACTAGTCAGACCACACATGGAGTACTGTGTACAGTTCTGGGCTACTGTGAACAAGGCAGACATAGCAGAGCTGGAGAGGGTTCAGAGGAGGGCAACTAAAGTGATAACTGGAATGGGTGGACTACAGTACCCTGAAAGATTATAAAAATTAGGGTTATTCACTTTAGAAAAAAAACAACTGAGGGGAGATCTAATACTATGTATAAATATATCAGGGGTCAGTACAGAGATCTCTCCCATCCTCTATTTATCCCCAGGACTGTGACTGTGACAAGGGGACATCCTCTGCGCCTCGAGGAAAGAAGGTTTATACACAAACATATAAGAGGATTTTTTACGGTAAGAGCAGTGAGACTATGGAACTCTCTGCCTGAGGAGGTGATGATAGGGAGTTCACTAAAAGAGGGGCCTGGATGTATTTCTGGAGTGTAATAATATTACAGGCTATAGTTACTAGAGATGGGTTGTTGATAGTGTTGAGCGAGTCCATACCAAACTTTGCGAGTTCAAGTAAACTTTTGCAGCAAAAGTTTGGGTTCGAGTTCGGTGTTTGGGCATTTAATAAAGCTTGTTGAAAGGATGCAGGGCAGCCAATAAACTCTATAAAATAGACTCTATAAAAGCTGGATCACGTGTACCACCGCCATTCAGCTCTGAGTATTGCAGTTACAGGAAGCAGGGGGCTGAACTGAGGGAAAGTGTTAGGAATCTCATCTGGCAATTTACTTTCTGTTGGTGACCTATAGGGATTTTTTTGTGGGTGCAATACACCAGCTTTGCACCCCTGACACAGAAATATAATAATTAATCTGGCTGTTAATACTGTGGGTGACCTATAGCGATCTTTTGTGGGTACAATGCACCACCTCGGCACTGCAAACAGAGGATGTGGCAGAAACACCACCACCTCCACCACTGTCACCCAGCATGTCCACATTTTCCCATGGAAGCGTTCAGCTGTCCATCCCCCAAACACTGGAGAGAAAGAGAAAGTACCCCCCCTACCCACTAGCGATCCTGGCCCTGAATGCCAGCATTTCAAAATTCCTGGCCTTTAAAAAAGCTGTCATTCCGTCTGGTGGAGACAGAGACTTTTAAAAACCTTATAGCGGTGGCTGTCACACAATACGTGGTTCCCAACCACCACTACTTTTCCAGGCGAGCCATCCGTGCCCTGCACAACCAAGTGGCAGACAAAATCAGGTGTGCACTGCGCAACGCCATCTGTGGCAAGGTCCACATAACCACCGATACGTGGACCAGTAAGCACGGGCAGGGACGTTATATCTCCCGAACTGAACACTGGGTAAATGCAGCGACGGCTGGGCCTGAGGCGGATAAGCAGTTTAGCGCATGTCCCTCCGCCACCGAGGATTGCAGGACAATTCTCATTGCCTCCTACTCCGCTTCCTCCTCTACCGCCTCCTCATCTGGTCAGCATAACAGCTGCACCACCAACTTCAGCACAGCCAGGGGGAAACGACAGCAGGCTGTTTTGAAACTCATCTGTTTTGAAGAAAAAACCACACACCACGCAGGAGCTGTGGACGGGCATGGAACAACAGACCAATGAGTGGTTGGTGCCACTGAGACTCAAGCCCGGGATGGTGGTGTGCGATAACGGGCAAAATCTCGTAGCAGCTCCGGGCCTAGCCGGTTTGATGCACATCCCTTGCCTGTCGCATGCGCTGAATTTGGTGGTGCAGAGGTTCCTGAAAAATTACCCCGATATGTCAGAGCTGCTGCTGAAAGTGCGGGCCGTCTGTGCGCGCTTTTAGCGTTCTCACCCTGCTGCTGCTCGCCTGTCTGCAGCGTAACTTCGGCCTTTCTGCTCACCGCCTCATATGTCGCTCTGCGGAACAGCACCCTTCACCACTAACAAGTGGGCCTCCTTGCGGGACATTTGTGCCGTGTTGCGCTGTTTCGAGTACTCCACTAACATGGCCAGTGCCGATGATGCCATCCTCAGTGTTACTATCCCACTTCTATGTTTCCTTGAAAAAACACTTCGGTCGATGATGGAAGAGGATGTGGCACAGGAGAGAGAGGAGGAGGAAGAGGGGTAATTTCTACAGTTATCAGGCCAGTCATTCACAAGTGGCTCGGAGGCTGGGTTCCTGCACCAACATAGGCCAGGTACACAACTGTCCAGCCACGGCACAGTTCTGGAGGATGATGATGAGGAGGAACCGTATTCACAGCAGGATGGCACCCAAAGCAGTTCATGGGCATCACTGGAGCGTGGCTGGGGGGATACAGAGGACACAGACAATACACCTCCCACAGAGTATAGCTTTTGGTTGCCTCTGGGCAGCCTGGCACACATGAGCGACTACATGCTGCAGTGTCTCCGCAACGACCGCCGAGTTGCCCACATTGTAACCAGTGCTGATTACTGGGTGGCCACCCTGCTGGATCTCTGCTACAAGGACAACGTGCCGTCCCTAATTCCATCACTGGAGCGTGATCGGAAAATGTGCGAGTACAAGCGCACGCTGGTAGACACGCTGCTGGTGACATTCCCACCTGACAGCGGGGGTTCAGTGGAAGCACAAGGCAAAGGCAGAGGAGGAAGAAGTCGCCAACACAGCTGGGGCATCGCCAGCACTTCAGAAGGGAGGGTTAACATGGCCGAAATGTGGAAAAGCTTTGTCAGCACACTACAACAACCAGCACCACCAGCTAATATGGAACGTCTTAGCAGGAGGCAGCATTTCAGCAACATGGTAGAACAGTATGTGTGCACACGCCTACACGTACTGAATGACGGGTCTGCCCCCTTCAACTTCTGGGTCTCCAAATTGGGCACATGGCCTGAGCTTGCCCTTTACGCCTTGGAGGTGCTGGCCTGCCCTGCGGCCAGTGTATTGTCCGAACCTGTGTTTAGCACGGCAGGGGGGGTGATCACAGACAAGCGCAGCCGCCTGTTCACAGCCAACGTTGACAAGCTCACGTTCATTAAAATTAACCAGGCATGGATCCCACAGGACCTTATGCAAAATAGACAAGTATACCAGCCGCACCCAGCCATTGTTATACTACAGCGCACTTTCTATTTGCATTCTCTTTTCTATTTCCCAATGTTTGGGGTCTTCCCAAATTTATAAAAAATAATAATTTTAAAATAAAAAAAAATTAAGAACATTGTTGGCTACCTCCTCCTCCTCCACCGCCGCTTCCACCTACACCGCCACGTCCACCACCTCCTACTCCACTTTGAACTCCGGCTTCTAGTTCAAGATTATAATAAATAAATAAAAATTATATTCTATTATATTTTAAGTCATTTCCCTATCCACATTTGTTTGCATGGCAATTGTCCTGCTCTTATCCCTATTTTGCTTCCTTTTGCAGCCCTTACTATGACTATTTTACAGCCATTTTAGTGCACCAAAGTTCGGGTCCCCATTGACTTCAAAGGGGTTTAACCCAAAATTCGGCGGAACCCGGCAAACCTGAAGATCCAACATGAACTTTGACCTAAAGTTCGGCCGAACCCGGCAAACCCAAAGATCTATGGGACCCATGGATCTTTGGGTTTGCAGCGTTCGGTCGAACTTTGGGTCAAAGTTCGTGTTCGGGACCCGAACTTGACCCTACAACCCTAGTTGTTGACCCAGGGAGATATTCTGATTTCCTGATTGGAGTCGGGAAGGAAGGAGACATCTGCTCTCAGCAACACAGTGCTCAGTATGATGGATGCATTAACAGGTTTCACAGAGAAGAAAATGATCATTTCAGTTCCCTGTCAGAGTACAGGCTCAGACTGTATAACAGCACCAGTAGGGTTAGTTAATGAGTTAATGACACTCTGAAAGTTTCTTCGGCGCAAGGTCTGTACGGCTGAGTGTACGTTGCATACTTTGGCCTTTAGGACATGGCGATTTTTTTTAAGGCAGAAAGAAGAGAAGGAACAAAAAACTTTATTCACATTATGTGCTGGCAGTGTATTATGCCTGTCAGTGTAATGCTGGCAGGCATCTTGTAAGGCTCTGCCTCTGGCAGGTCCTAATAAGTATACTAAGCCTACATTAACACAATAGTGAAGAAAAAAGTGGCTGTTACATTGTCAGTTTTTCACAGCTGTTTTTTCACGGATGTCTTTCTGAAAAAGGGCCATAAAAATGGTCTCATTCAATCGTATGAGAGCTGTCTGGCCATGAAAACGGACAAAATAGGACATGTCCTGTTATTTGGCGGCCAGTATTCATGGTCCGTTAAATGGATTTGTGAATACACCCATAGGATGTCATTATTCTGAAAATGGTCATCACACATCCATTTTCGACAGTTGTGGGAATAAGGCCTAAGAGGGCAAATCTGAGGGGCCTTCATTTGGCCAAGCCATGTGAGACCCATCACTTCCTCTAACCACATAGTTGATGTAGTGGCCAATGACTGGACATCTGAAGAGTTAAAGACCCAAGATCTGAGTTATCTCCAATCCCGGCTGCAAACTGCCTGCAGCTCCCTGCACACCTGAACTGAATGTGTTAATATACAATATTTCAGCATTTGGGGCTCCATTTTTCCCCTTAGCTCTATTGTGCCTAAAACCAACCCTGGGCAGCCACACTATCTTTCAGCCAACAGCTTCTCCAGAGTGCCCTCCCATGACTCTCAGCACTATTTTGTCACATTTTACACGGATTCGAGATATCCATGTTACTTCAGATGCTACATTGTGTAACAGTTTTCCACAGTATACAGATCAGCCAATTTATTGGTCATGTTCTGGAACTGGTGATCGGAGTTCACTGTGCAATGAACTTACTGTGCTGACCATGCAACGCATACCCAACCATGACTCACGTTGTGGGATCACATGACCCAGCAGCTTACCAAACTATAACACAGTGTCCCAATGATTCATTTTTCAACAGTCTATTTAATCAAAATTTAAGTGATGGAAATGCACCAGGGAGTTTTTCGTAACCAGATCTTTATTGCCTGTTGGATGTTCGAAGAATGCAACAAAGTAGACGTGAAGACTTTTTGACACAAAATTAAAGGAGACTTACAAAACTGTTAGATAAGTGAGCAGACCACCATGTGGGTCCATTTCCTGCTTTTAAAGTTGATTCACACACAACATACCTATAAGCACGTAGGACGCTGAAGCAATGAGACACTACATGTAGCAGCATGCTGCTCAGTGTGCAAATACAGTGCTCCCTTAAGATACAAAGGCCTCAGGATACAATATTTTCAGCATACAATGGTCGCCCTGGAACCAATTAATATTGTAACTTGAGGGACCATCGCACTGAAAGCATGGATTATTTAACATTGCACTATTACTATTGTAATTACTGTACATGAAAATCTGAGGCTCTGCAAGGACAGCTTTGATCAAAATTGTGTGGGTCCATCCACCAACAACAAGGTGGCCTCTTCATATAGGAACCTACACTATCAGATTTGCCTCCCCTGGTAGCCTTGGTCAGACTGGTAGAAGTGCATGGTCCAAATGGAGGCAGAGACTCCAACAACTGTAAAAATCTAAGTTAGACCAGCACATCCAAACAATGTGAAATGACTGTACAGGTGCATGCTACTATGGTTGACACACAAAAGCAAACAAATACTACATGAAGCAGCAGACTGCTCTATGCGCAGAGACATGTGCAAACATGGATTATTCTGAATTGCATTACTGCTACAACATATGAGGCCCCTTGCACATGTTTGAACAAAATTCTGTAGGTCCATCCACCAACAACAAGGTGGCCTCTTTAGATGGGAACCTACACTATATAGGATGTTGAATGAACATGCAAATAAACACAACGCAATCCTATACAGCCTGATTTTTACAGCAAGCACTAGTAGTATCATTCTGACTGTAATTTTAGCAGTTCTTTTATATGCCTTTTAAATGTTTGTTACTATTGAATAGCTTTTGTGTCATTTTCAAAAGACCCGACAGTCGGGTCTTTAAAGATGGTGCCCACAGAGTCCATGATTAGCTATCAGACTGATCATGGACTTTTAACCCTTCAGATTCCATGGTCAATTGCGGACACAATATATTTTTCCGCCGGGGACCGGGCCATTTGGTTGTTATGACAGCCTCAGACCTTCCAAAGGCTCCGAGGCCTGTCATAGCGAAATCCCTATCAAGCACTGCCTGTGGCAGGCTGAGGAAGCCAGCAGTCCACTGGCGAAATGCGTCACACAGGTTGTATTATTTTCTTTCATTTGTTGCAATAAATTGACTTTTATGGAGTGGCAGCGCCCCTCAATCTGTTATTTTATTCTGTATTAATTTTGATGTGGATTTGAAGCTTGTGACCATACAGAGGGAGCAGCGGCCGTTACCCCAGACACATGACAAGTCCGATTTCCAACAGAACAATCCAGTGCATTAGGCATTTTCATTGTTCATTCCAGTGAGCATATAGGGGGAGACTTATAAAACTGGTGTAAAGTAGAACTGACGCAGTTGTCTATAGCAACTAATCAGATTCCACCTTTCATTTTCCAAGGGAGCTGTGATAAATGAAAGGTGGAATCTGATTGGTTGCTTTGGGCAACTAAGCCAGTTTTACTTTACACCAGTTTCATAAATCTCCCCCATAGAGTATTGTACCTCACAAATTTCGTCTGAGTTTTACACTATGGAGCACCGACACTCCTTTATATCACAGAAATAAAAAGTGGCTTCATAGACATGGTCATGTGACCACAGACCAGTAGAGGAAAAAAGGAGCAATAAAGGTAAAAGAAATACATTACAAATCACAGCTACCTTTATAAATGATTATTTTAAAGGATTTTAAAGGGATTCTGTCACCAAATTTTGGGCTATAGAGCTGCGGACATGCACGGCTAGATCGCCGCTAGCATGTGTCTTTGAATCCAGAGGGGAGACAAACCAGGCTGGTGTAGTGAGCTGCATCTATATTTATTTATATAAGGAGATATATAGCGCGAGTTTGACCGCGACGCGTGGTTGATTAAGTGTGGTTGCGTAAGTGTGTGACTTAAGATTAAGTGACTTTAGATTCAGGGACTTCAGTGGGGGACTGTAATTAGCCAGTTTCTTAGTACTACATTATATTGTATTTTTTGCTTTGCTGGTGTAATCCCCATTTAGTATGTGTTGCACAATTGACAACGCAGTCCAGTGCACATCTTGCATGATGTATGCAGTCCTGGAACAGGAGTTCAAGGGTGCATATCTTTGTTCAACATGTGAGCAAATTACCCGTTTGGAATCGCAAATCGAGTCTCTAAATGGGCAAGTTGCAACACTGAGAGGCATTGACAATTTGCAAAAGAGTTTGCTTCTCACCGAGCAAGCACTCTTTGGGTTAGATGAGGGGGAGGGTGACAGAGAGGAGGCTGAGGAAAGTGAGGTAGCTGGGTAACAGTTAGAAAGCGGGGTAGAGGGAAGAGTGCCAGGGAGGCTAGCCCTGATCTGACACACCCCAACAAGTTTGCACGTTTGGCAGATGAGGGGGATGTCAGTCCAGGGATAGCACTGCCGCAGCCAGACACTTCCTCTGCCAGTCAGGGGAATGCCAGCTCCGGTAAGCAGGGGACTAGGAGAGCAGGGCAGGCCAGACAGGTGCTGGTAGTGGGAGACTCAATTATTAGGGGAACAGATAGGGAAATCTGTCACAAAGACCGTGATCGCCGAACAGTGTGCTGTCTTCCTGGCGCTAGAGTTCGACACATCGCGGATCGGGTTGACAGATTACTGGGAGGGGCTGGAGAAGATCCAGCGGTCATGGACCATATCGGAACCAATGACAAAGTTAGGGGTAAAAAAATGATTTCAGGGATTTAAAAATGATTTCAGGGATTTAGGTCAAAAGCTGAGGGCAAGGACCTCAAAGGTAGTATTTTCTGAAATACTACCTGTACCACGGGCCACACAAGAGAGGCAGCGGGAGATTAGGGAAATTAACAAGTGGCTCAAGAACTGGTGTAGGAAGGAGGGGTTTGGGTTCCTGGAGAACTGGGCCGACTTCTCTATTGGCTACAGGCTCTATCGTAGGGACAGGCTGCACCTCAATGGGGAAGGGGCAGCTGTGTTGGGGAAGAAGATGGCTAGAAGGTTGGAGGAGTGTTTAAAGTAGGGACTGGGGGGGAGGGTAATTATGTTATAGAATGGGAAAATAGTTCAGATAGAGACCGGGGGCAAGGTAGTGAGACTGGGGGAGGAATGGAAGGAGGGACTAAAACAGTTCAGAAGGAAAGGTGTAGAGTAAAAAATATACATAAACCTCTCAAATGTATGTATACTAATGCCAGAAGCCTGACTAATAAAACTGGTGAACTGGAATTAGTGATGTGTGAGGAGGACTATGACATAGTGGGAATAACTGAGACATGGCTGGATGATAGCTATGACTGGGCAGTTAATGTACAGGGTTATAGCCTGTTTAGAAAGGATCATCAAAACCGGAGAGGAGGAGGGGTCTGCCTTTATTTAAAGTCCGGTCTAAAGACCACACTCCGTGAAGATATAAGTGAGGGACATGAACATGTGGAGTCACTGTGGGTAGAGATACATGGCGCTAAAAACAATAATAAATTACTAATAGGAGTTTACTATAAACCACCTAATATACCAGAGTCCACAGAAAATCTACGAGGCGGCAAATCATAACGAGGTGGTTATTATGGGGGACTTCAACTACCCAGATATAGACTGGGAAACTGAAACTTGTATATCTTATAAAGGAAACAGGTTCTTGGCAATAACCAAAGACAATTACCTCTCCCAACTGGTTCAGGACCCGACTAGAGGGACGGCCATACTGGACTTAGTATTAACCAATAGGCCTGATAGAACAACAGACGTGCAGGTTGGGGGACACCTGGGAAATAGTGACCATAAAGTAATAACCTTCCAATTATCATTCAAAAGAGCGTTTCTACAGGGAGGAACAAAAATACCAAACTTCAAAAAAGCTAAATTTAGCCAACTAAGAGAGGCCATAGGCCTAACTAAATGGGATAAAGTCCTCACAAATAAAAATACAGCCACAAAATGGGATATCTTCAAAAGCATCCTAAAATCTCATTGTGAGAGGTACATACCGTATGGGAATAAAAGGTTAAGGAACAAAAAGAAACCAATGTGGATAAACAGAACTGTAAAGAAAGCAATAAATGACAAAAAGAAAGCATATAAAACACTAAAACAGGAAGGTAGAACGGAAGCACTGAAAAAAATAGAACATGTAAAAAACAAATAAAAGCGGCCAAACTAGAGACTGAGAGATTAATTGCCAAAGAGAGTAAAACTAACCCTAAAATGTTCTTCAATTATATAAATGTTAAAAAGTATAAATCTGAAGGTGTCGGCCCGTAAAGTAATGAGGGGGAGTCGCAGAGAGCGACGAGGAGAAAGCAAAGCTGTTAAATATTTTTTTCTCCAATGTATTCACTGAGGAAAATAAACTGTCAGATGACATGCCAAATGTTGAAATAAATTCCCCATTAAAAGTGTCCTGTCTGACCCAGGAAGAAGTACATCAGCGACTTAAAAAGATTAAAATAGACAAATCGCCAGGACCGGATGGCATACACCCCCGTATCCTAAGGGAATTAAGTAATGTCATAGCCAGACCCTTATTTCTGATATTTGCAGATTTTATACTGACAGGGAATGTCCCACAGGATTGGCGCATGGCAAATGTGGTGCCAATATTCAAAAAGGGTCCAAAAACAGAGCCTGGAAACTATAGGCCGGTAAGTTTAACATCTGTTGTGGGTAAACTGTTTGAAGGTTTTCTGAGAGATGCTATCTTAGAGCATCTCAACGGAAATAAGCAAATAACGCCATATCAGCATGGCTTCGTGAGGGATCGATCATGTCAAACAAATTTAATCAGTTTCTATGAGGTGGTAAGCTCTAGACTTGACAGCGGCGAATGAATGGATGTCGTGTATCTGGACTTCTCCAAAGCATTTGACACTGTACCACATAAAAGGTTAGTATATAAAATGAGAATGCTCGGACTGGGAGAAAACGTCTGTAAGTGGGTAAGTAACTGGCTCAATGATAGAAAACAGAGGGTGGTTATTAATGGTACATACCCAGATTGGGTATTTTTATTGGGCCCTATTCTCTTCAATATATTTATTAATGATCTTGTAGAAGGCTTGCATAGTAAAATATCAATTTTCGCAGATGACACCAAACTGTGTAAAGTAATTAACACTGAAGAGGACAGTATACTACTACAGAGGGATCTGGATAGATTGGAGGCTTGGGCAGATAAGTGGCAGATGAGGTTTAACACTGACAAATGTAAAGTTATGCACATGGGAAGGAATAATGCAAGTCACCCGTACTTATTAAATGGTAAAACACTTGGTAACACTGACATGGAAAAAGATCTAGGAATTTTAATAAACAGCAAACTAAGCTGCAAAAAACAGTGTCAGGCAGCTGCTGCCAAGGCCAATAAGATAATGGGTTGCATCAAAAGGGGCATAGATGCCCGTGATGAGAACATAGTCCTACCACTTTACAAATCATTAGTCAGACCACACATGGAGTACTGTGTACAGTTCTGGGCTCCAGTGAACAAAGCAGACATAGCAGAGCTGGAGAGGGTCCAGAGGAGGGCAACTAAAGTAATAACTGGAATGGGGCAACTACAGTACCCTGAAAGATGATCAAAATTAGGGTTATTCACTTTAGAAAAAAGACGACTGAGAGGAGATCTAATTAATATGTATACATATATCAGGGGTCAGTACAGAGATCTATCCCATCATCTATTCATTCCCAGGACGGTGACTGTGACGAAGGGACATCCTCTGCGTCTGGAGGAAAGAAGGTTTGTACACAAACATAGAAGAGGATTCTTTACAGTAAGAGCAGTGAGACTATGGAACTCTCTGCCTGAGGAGGTGGTGATGGTGAGTACAATAAAGGAATTCAAGAGGGGCCTGGATGTATTTCTGGAGCGTAATAATATTACAGGCTATAGCTACTAGAGAGGGGTCGTTGATCCAGGGAGTTATTCTGATTGCCTGATTGGAGTCGGGAAGGAATTTTTTATTCCCCTAAAGTGAGGAAAATTGGCTTCTACCTCACAGGTTTTTTTTTGCCTTCCTCTGGATCAACTTGCAGGATGACAGGCCGAACTGGATGGACAAATGTCTTTTTTCGGCCTTATGTACTATGTTACTATGTCCGCAATATACCTGTCCTATAGGGCTGTGTGCTTTTAATTTCGTTAAAAAAGGATTTTATAGATATGTAATTGAGGCTTGTAGGTGTTCAAGGGGCTGTGAAGGAGCCCAGCACCGATGCGAGATTACGGCAATCTATAGTTGATGAAAGGAGGAGATTCGGAGGACATAGGCGGTGCTGGGCTCCTTCACAGGCGGGCGTGGCTAGTACAGCCCCTTGGACACATACAAGACTCATTTACATATCTATAAAATCCTTTTTTAAAGAAATTAAAACTACACAGCCCTATAGGACAGATATATTGCGGACATGCTAGCGGCGATCTAGCCGTGCATGTCCGCAGCTCTTTAGCCCAGAACTTGGTGACAGAATCCCTTTAATGCAAACCGAACAACCCCTTTAAAGCTGAGCAGCAACTCTGATACTGAACCATATGCAGGAAAATTCATGCAATCCAGAATTAACCTTACTGGAGAGATGTCATTTAATCAGATATTTTAAATAATTGAACAGTCAAAAAAAAGTGTATAAAATTGATATTTAAGGATGGGGAAAACCTTGAAAAATACAGCAAAATAAATTATGTATGAGATCAGAATAAAAGTCTGCCTTTTTACCAGAAAAACAGCACTACTCTTGTCTATTAGATGTTTTTGGCATTTCCTTCTTCCAAAAACAGCAACACATCTGTCCATAGGTTGTGCTTCGAGCTGCAATAACAAACACAACCAAAGAACAGATGTGGTGCTGCTTCTAGAATAGAATTTCTAATTCCCTAATTCTGGACAATCGCTTTAAAGAGGACCTGTCACTACTCCTGACATGCCTGTTTTAATAGCTTCATGCATTTCCCATTAAATAACTATTCTGGAGCATCTATTCTCTTGACTGTATGTTGTGTCGTTGTGCCGTTCTTTATTATTTAGAAGTTATTCATGAATTGTTAGCAGTCTGCAGTAAGGGTACAGAGGGGTGGTAACCAGTTGGGGGTGTGTACCTGCACAGACTGAAAATGGCAGCACTGATTGGATAGAGTGAGTTTGTGCAGGTACACCCCCCCAACTTGTTACCACCCCCCTTCCCCTGTACCCTTACTACAGACTGCTAGCAATTCATTGATAACTTCTAGTAGACATAATAAAGTAACGGCACAACATAGAGTCATAAGAATAGATGCTCCAGAATTGTATTGTTATTACATGGGGAATGCATGAAGCTATTAAATCAGGCATGTCAAGAGTGGTGAAAGGTCATAGCTGAGCTGTATCACAAAGCTGAAGCACAAGAGTTTCTAGGAAAAAATGAGACTCTTCTTTCTTATCTCTTGCTGATCTTCTAGTACAACATTTGCTTCATGTTCTAGCGGGCCAGTTTCTTAATTTGTTCTGGTCAGTGTTCTGTTTCTGGTCTTGTGAAATTCCAGATTATCATACAGTTCTTTGCTAGAGTCAGAATTTCTAAACTTTAGAACTCCAGATGATAGGGCTGTCACTGCACTACCATTACTTTACTATGTTTGCTCTACCATTAGGTTAGCAATATACATAATATTACTATAATATTAACATATTTACTATGGCACTGGTTATCCAGCAGCCTACTTCTTGCAGCCATTTCTCATAAAAGAATACAAGAATGATAGAAAATATAGACTCGGTGTAAAAATTTACAATATCTGTTCACGTTTAATTTGGTTTGACAAGCTGGAAACATCAAGAGGGAAAAAATATTTTCTTTGGGGATGAATGAACTATTCCCTCTTCTCACCATCCAAACCAAAGCAAGAACTCTTTGGCTGCTAATGTATATCAGGCCGAGCCAGAAACGTCTGCTGTAGAAGGTGTGAGTGTCTCCTTTCACTGCGTAAAATGTCACCAGGAACATCAGTGATTCCTACATACACAGCTTCTAAAGAACCAACAGCACCCCCCACCCCCATGTCCGTAAATGCAAAATCAGAGGGCTTTCTGTAATAAGCACTAATGTTACGTAAAATGAGCCACCCAGTTATTTCATGATAAACCAAATTCAATTCTTATTTCTAAAAACTAGAAAAAACATTTTTGTTTTCACCTTGAAAAAATATTAGTTAGGATTTGGATTTTATGCTAAAATGTAAAACTGTTATTTGTAGGGGTTTGGAACCAGGATCATACACATGAGCTCTTTCTGGAGCAGAAGTAAAATTCAAAGAGCCCGAGTATAAAGTTTTTGCTTTCAATGCTGAATTCCTGTGTTTCTTTTACATCCTGCTGCAGTTCACAAAATTCATGCTGAGAAAAGCTATTCGGTGTTTCCTCTTGTACAGTTAATGGGAACAAAACGTGTCTGAGAGAATTTTTAGTTTTGTAAGTCAAAGAAAATGATGAGATGATGGCAAGATATCACAACAAGATTGTAACTAAGGCAAGGACAAAATCTCTGGACAGATAAAGCCAGCATGAGGCCTTAAGTGATATCTTCTTATAGTGGTAGTTAGGCACGGTAGAAGTTCTAAATAAAATCTTTGTAAAATCCTACAGAACTCCTTTGATTCCAAATATAAAGAACCATTACATTCCTTCAGATGTACCCATCTATGGCAAACAATAGTGTTCAGTGACGAAAGCAGGTTCTGCCTTGGAACTAATGATGGTTCACAGGACTGGAGAGCTCCTACTGCCATCATGTGTAGGATGGAGATACACAGAACCAACACCAGGTGTTGAGGGGTGCCATTAGCTACTGTGGCCTATCCCTTGTGGTATTTGTGAAGGGAACATTGACCGACCTCCGGTATGTCCAGTACCTTGTGGAACTAGTCCTAGTGACTTTTTTGACTCAGGAGACAATGTTCCAACAAGATACTGGCCACCCACACACTGTCTGAGCTACACAATGTGTTCTTCAGGGTATCCAGCAGCTCCCCTGGCCAGCTCGATCACCAGATCTCTACCCCCATCAAGAATGTTTGAACTACAGGTCCAAGTTCAAAGAGCTGGGATGACCTCCCACAGTGGTAGCTTGTATCACAGCTAGCAGAGATGCCACCCAGTATTAATGTGACCCTGGTGCCTCAACATATACAGTGCTCCCTCAAGTTACAATATTAGGCTACTTTCACACTAGCGTTTCTGGGTCCGTGTCATGGTCTTACCTCCTTGCTGTTCCCTTCGTTTGACATGTGCTGGCGGCCATCTTGGTTTCTGGGTTTTCTTGTAGCCTCCCACCCTGCGGCTCCTCCTTCCCACTGGGAGGAGCTGGATGCCTAGCTCATATATATAGGAGGTCTGTGGCTTCAGTTCCTTGCTTGGTCCTCCTGTGTTCACATGCTTCCAAGACTGCTGCTGCTTCTGGTTCCTGATCCTGGCCTCGTCTGACTACCCCGTTGGTTCCTGATTCCGGCTTCGTCTGACTACCCCGTTGGTTCCTGATTCCGGCTTCGTCTGACTACCCCGTTGGTTCCTGTTCCTGGCTTCGTCTGACTACCCTTCTGGTTCCTGACCTCTGTCTCCGCAAGACCCTGCTTCGGTTTAGCCATCCGTTCGGACTTTGCTTACGGCTTGCTCTTCAATAAAACCTTCTTATTTTCCACTTATCTCTTGTTGTACGTCTGGTTCATGGTTCCATGACAGTCCGCTTGTGAGATCCGTTTCAGTGCTCTGACAAGCGGCCCAAAACGGATCAGGTCAGCCCCAATGCATTCTGAATGGATAAGGATCTGTTCAGAATGCATCAATTTGGCTGCGTTTGGTCTTCGTTGCGTTTTTTAGGCGGTCACTAAAACGCAGCTTGCAGCGTTTTGGTGTCCGCCTGACTATGCAGAGCCAAACGGATCTGTCCTGACTTACAATGTAAGTCAATGGGGACGGATCCGTTTTTCACTGACAAAATATGGTGCAATTGAAAATGGATCCGTCCCCCATTGACTTTCAATGTAAGTCAAGACGGGTTCGTTTTGACTTCGACTTTTTTTTATGAATAATGCAAACTGATCCGTTATGAACGGATACAAGCGTTTGCATTATTGGTGCTGATCCGTCTGTGCTGATACAAGATGGATCGCCAGTGTGAAAGTAGCCTTAATTGGTTCTGGAACAGCCATTGTATGTTGAAACCATTGTAACTTGAGTCCATAACTCTATGGAAAACCAGTAATTGGTTCCAAAGCCCAACAATAAAAAAAAAAAAGTGAAGTTTTAATAAAAAAAATAAGCAGATAACCAAAACAGATAAAGCAAGTACATACAAAAAAGAAACAGGAATAGATGCTGGGAGCTGTAAATCACTTTGTATGGTGAGGACAGGAGCTTCTTCAGGGTCTTGCATAGTACTTACATGTACCAGAAAAATAAAATGAAGCCACAGCTCACCTGGTGTTCAAAAGAGTATCTCATTCTGACACAGACGGGGGCAGTACAGGAAATGTAGACAACCAATAAAGGTGTTTTACTAGTGAAATGGTCACATTGATTGTTTGGATCTGTCTGAGACATTGTATTGCGATGGCCTAGAAAAGACCATTATATGTTGCAAATATTGTATTCTGAGGCAATTGTATCTTGAGGGATCGCTGTACCCTGCTTCAAAACCCAAACTACCATCAATAAGATCTAATAGGTTTGCTATATAAAAAGTTCAATAAAAATAGACCCTTGTGGACAGTGGTTGCTTCTAGAGTTAGCTGTAAATAGGTTGTCTTCTCTTGGACCATTGGGGCTTACTGTTGTTCATTGCATGGGCCAGACAGAGGATCTCTGGTGGGACAGTCCAACTCAAGATCTCATTGGGCTACATAGCAGCTAAAGCTGCTTTTTCTGTGGCGCACACAAACATGGATTACGTAAAATTCTGTATAATACATCTACCTAAATAAATCTCACCAGAGAACATTCAGTGCTTCTACTTTGTATTTTAGTGTTCAAATTAGGTCAGGCAAAAAGCATTGACCAGTATTTGGGAACAGTAGATAAGACTTTATTGAATGCTTTCTACTGAATCTTCTTTAAAAGCATACAATAAGAAATTCCAGCGTGAAAATACGTTCACTTTACTTACGCATTTTTGACCCGACCAGGTACTTACGGTAATCAGTAATGTATAAGTGAAGTGAACGTAGTCTTACACTGGAGCTGCTAAGTATATGCTTAGATAGAAGATTCAATAAATAGCAAGTTTTGGTCAATACTCTTTGTTCCATATAAGCTTCCAGAGAGAGATGTGCTGGGATCTGTGCACCAGGAGAAAGTGAGCTGGTGTTTTGGCAGCAGTTCGTGCCCCCTGCCATTCCTCTACTGCTGCTAGTCATGGCCGCCATCTTGCTCACTGTGGTCCGTGGTCCCTGGGCTCCAGTGGTCCTGTCCCGCTGGTGTCTCCCACTCCCTGCCCAGATGTCACATCTGTGACAGGTCCTAGAAGGTCTGAAAGATTATCTACGCATTAGTGATCTGACAGCTTCTTTTGGTTTCACTTTGTCTGTGTGTTGCTGGTATGTCCGCACCTCCTGTTCAGGTATGGATCATGTGACCTTTACCTCGCCCTATTTGGTCTGACTTTTCCCATCACTTCTTGCTTGGGATAGCTTCATTTGGTCTTGGAAGAGCTGGAGTGTGGTTCATGTTGAAGTCCTGTTCATCCTTTATCCTCTGAAGTTAAGTGTTCCGCTTGTCGTGTTTTGTATTCTTGTATTCTTGTTGTTTACTAGGCCTCAGTGAGACGCTAGTTCCTTCACCAGGGAAGGAACAAGCGGTCTCTGTACTGTCATTATCTTTAGGGCATCTGAGGGTCACCAGGGTTTTCTAGGTTCCCGTGTATGGGTATCTCTAACATCGAGAGGTGCCCATACAGATAGGAGTTAGGGCCGGGAGCAGGGTTTTATAGGTGGTGACCGTTTTCCTTCCCTAGTGGTGAGGCCTAGTGTCTTTCCCCTTCCTTCTTGATTTTCTTTTGGTGTTCTCCCCTACTACATCCATGACACCAGCAGTCTTGGCTGCCAGACTAGCACTGTGCCTGCTTCTAGCCAGCTATGCCTCCCCGGCTTATGGCTAGCCACCTTAGGGTATTTAAGGCACCTTACCCTGTGAGTAATAGGTTCTATTTCACTAGTTTCCTGCAAAGGTGTGCCGTTTGTTTGTTTGCCTGTTTTGTGTGCCGACTTCCCACTGACTGTGCAGGGGTTAAAGGGTAAAGATAATGCTCTTAGGAGTAGCTTCAAGTCAAATATGTTAAAGTGACACAGCATATCCACATCTGTTCTTCTATAGTTGTCTTTAAAACCTGGATAACCCCTTTAAATGTCCATGTATACAGATGAATTTTTTAAAATTTTACTTTTTCACCCATCAGCCCCAATCAGAATAGTGAATATACTGCTTTGATCATGGGTGACCTAGCATGGAAATCAAAGATAGCCAAGCATAAAGTTTGTCCCCGTGAGTACTTATTTGCTCACCATGGCCAAATGACATCAGATATCAACATATTGAAGGAGATCTTCACAATAAAAGAATACATAAAAGTAATGAGTCCATAACCCTGACAGGTTCTTTTTACAGGGCATCTGTCACAGTTTTTTTTTTTAAATCAAGGCATCTGTAAGATGTCCTACTGTTGAGGTGCCTCAGCACAAATAAATATTAATTTACTCTGTTAGATCACACACATTTTTCAATTTGGATCATTCAAAACATGCTCCTCTATCTAGAAACTACTGTTATATTCTTGTTATAGCGCCCCCTGGTGTTCTTTTAATTCATTCTCAGAATGTCCATGTGTCCAGAGCTGTTGAGCAGAAGGAATCACTCCCCCATCCTTGTATAAGCAGATTCAGTTGGTAGGACTGATCTATTTAGCACGTGAGGCATCTGAGACGCATTCTGTGGACATTCTAATAGGGAATAGCAAAAAAACACCATGGTGGGGGGACATAACAATAACAAGTATATAACAGCAATAAATAGGTATGATTAATCTAGACTAAACTAATATTTACGTGTAGGACAACTCCTTGAATAAACCAATAGAAAATTGAAATGATAATTTTCTAAGGATTTCTCTCAACAGTCCAGACCAGACAGATCACTAGGGGATGTAAAACAATTCTACACAGTCAAGTCACATTATTATGACCACTGTGCTGTCCATGTGCATGGGAGTGACTCAATAGGATCCTGGTAGGTTGTCACAAGTATCTGGGGCCATGATGACTGAAGTGCATCCCACAGCTGCTGTAGGGTGCATGGGGGACGATCCACAGAGCCAACATAACTAGGTCTTGGAGGCCCCAAAGACAATCAAATGGGTTCAATTAAGAGGCAAGGGTTGTACTTTGAAGTCTTGGTCATGCTGTTCCAACCAATGTAGGTCATTTTTAGCAAAGTGACATGTCGCATTATCTTGCTGGAAGATCCCATCAGTCCCAGGGAAGACAATCATCATGTATGGATGTACTTGATCTGCAAGGATAGATTCATTGCGCAATTTTAGAAATACTGCAACTCTTGGCCCAAAAGCCAATAATCCTCCCTTTTTGCAACTCTGTTAAATTGCCCTTTTTACCCATGAAAGCAATGAGGGATATATGTGTAGGTAGCCTATTGCATACCTTATATACCCACCAAACCAGATCACCACATGTGACTTCCTTCATGAGCTACGAACCGCCGACATTGAAATTAGGACGTGGTCCTAATAATGTGACTCAGCCGTGTATATACTTACGAACACATGTTACAAGCGCCATTCCAGATCCCTGGACCAGGACTTCAGGAGACCATTTAGTGGATACAATTGCCTCCAGTATTTTAACTTTATTAGCAGCACTGTGGCTCGGTGGCTAGCATTGGTGCCTTGCAGTCCTGGGTTTGAATCCGACCAAAGGACAACATCTGCAACACTAAAAAGACATACTGACAGGGAACTTCAGTGAGCTCCAGTCGGGACAGCTAGTGTCTGTAAAGCGCTGTGGAATATGTCAGTGCTATATAAGTGAGTAAAATAAATAAATAATTAGGGCTTCACGTGGATATGTCTTGGAGACAGACACCATTCAAAAATCATAAAATCATGCAGTTTTCACACTGACCACTAGTCCTAAAATATATCTAGACCTTCCTGTTCTAGGCATACTCTACGACCTGTCCAGAGGTTGGAAGGGAGTAGATAAGCTCTCATATTACCTATTGCGAATGGTAGATCCTGTGTTATCTATACAAAGGTGATATCTGTAATTGTATATTTGCCTATAATAATAATAATAATAATGCATTTGCTACTGAAAAGTTACCTTTACAGAACAGGAAGTCTCAACATATTAGGCTTACTGGTCAGTGGGAAAACTACATATTTTTTTTTTAAAGGGAATCTGTCACTTACGTTCACTGTATTAAAGAGGACCTGTCACCGCTCCTGACATGCCTTCTTTAATAGCTACATGCTTTCCCCATGTAATAACAATTCTGAAGCATCTATTCTTATGACTCTATGTTGTGCCATTCCTTTATTATTTCTACTAGAAGTTATCAATGAATTGCTAGCAGTCTGCAGTAAGGGTACAGAGGGGAGGTAACCAGTTGGGGGGGGTGTCCCTGCACAGTCTGAAAATGTCAGCACTGATTGGATAGAGTGAGTCTGTGCAGGGACACATCCCCAACTGGTTACCTCCCCTCTGTACCCTTACTAAAGGCTAATAGCAATTCTAACTTCTAGTAGAAATAATAAAGGAATAGCACAACATACAGACATAAGAATAGTTGTTCCAGAATTGTTATTGCATGAGGAATGCATGATACTATTAAAACTGGCATGTCCGGAGTGGTGACAGGTCCTCTTTAAGCTAATTGCAATTCCCCTTTAGCTCTGTGTACCATCACTGAAACTACACCTTTGTTAGTGATATCCATCATTCCAAATGGCAGAAAATTAACTTGGTTTGGAAACTGCCATCAGTCAGCACATGCGCTGTAATTCCAGTGCCCACTGCAGGGAATTCACTGTACCATCTGACATCACAGAGGAGGGGACAGACAGGAAGGTGCAGGGGACGATACTGGGTACGGGGAACATGCAACGAGGCGGGCTTGGGCTCTTGATGGAAGCAGGTTTGGGCACCTAAAGGAGGTGGGCTTATGCTCCAGGAACTGTTAATCCCACCCCACTGGGCACTTTGGAGGCCCATTAGCGTACCAAACTGTCACGAACCCACCATGACACGTGTCCTACCTCCTCTAAGAGCGTTGTCTAAGTTAGCCCCTCTATCTTCACAGTACCCCTGATAGTGGGGATAGACTTTCCTGAGGGGAACACCAGGTCGCTACCTCTTGAGGAGGATATGCACACGAGGCAGCTGGTCCAGGCGGACCAGGACGTACCTGAGAAAGGTACCAGAGGTACAGGCGTTGTCAGCAGGCTGAGTCATAACCAGGAGCAACAGTGCAGGACCAAAGGCGAAGTCAAACAGGCAATAGGTCAGGGCAGGCGGAACAGGTACAGGTCAGGCAATCCGGTTCGGCCACAGGAGAGTCACAGGGATCAAACAGGTAGCAGAGTCCAGGAATACAATTAAGAGTCAGGAGCAAAGGAACACAAGCAGATATCAGTAACCTGGCTAGGGCAGCGCTAAAGCCCGCCCATAAGTGCCGGTGAGGTTGCGGGCTTCCTGACCCCATGGAGAGCCCGGTTCGTCACCGGAACTACTGAAAATGCCTTTGCCCTGCGCGATTTAGCGTAGAGCAAAGGAGAGCATCGGAGCATGAAGTGCTCCAATGCTCAAGACAGGATTTGCTTCCCTGTATATATATGCACAACTGCATATGGGTTTGAGCACTTACTGACTGTTTAATACCACGCTATTCTTGTTTGCTTGTATATGGAGGTGTATAAACTCCAATTTAAATGTACATTTAGGTGCACCTGTGAAGCCTGGGCCATACCAGCCAGTCTTGAGTGGGACTCGCAGACTCCTCCCTCCTCCCATTGCTAGCATGGTAGATGCTGGAGTTAACTGTTGAGTTATCTGTGAGTCGGTCCTCACACTTCTGTAATTCGCCCACTGGCCCCTGGTATTGCCCATACGGCTCAGGTAGGTGAGTGTTAGGACCCGAGCTACTTGAGAAACCTTGGCATGGTGCTTGGGCTCAAATATGTCCTCCTGGTAGGACATGTTTTCTAATCTCTCAATTTTAACTAAGTTTGTAAAAATTTTATCAGTTTGAAGGCTTAGGAAGTTCGCAGAGTGCACCTGTCCTTGTTGTTATTAGATTGTTATATTGGTTCTCACATCCACATAATTGCAATCTTGTGTTGGATTTTTTTTTGTGGTACTTATGGTCCGCTGCGGGCATCCTCCACTGTATGCATTTTTGCTGGGGATTGCCATTAGCAACGGGCTTCAAGTGCAGGATTTGCTCCCCTGTATATATTTGCACAACTACATATGCGTCTGAGCACTTCCTGCCTGTTTAACACCACGCTATTCTTGTTAACTAGGAGAGAAGCTCAAGTCCAGGACCTCCAAGGTAGTGTTTTCAGAAATACTACCAGTGCCACGAGCATCATCAGAGAGACAACGGGAGCTTAGGGAGTTAAATAAGTGGCTCAGAAGCTGGTGCAGGAAGGAAGGGTTTGGGTTCATGAAGAACTGGGCCGACGTCTCTGAGGGTTACAGGCTCTACAGTAGGTGCGGGTTGCACCTTAATGGGGAGGGTGCTACTGCCCTGGGGGAAAAAATTGACAGCTAGAGGAGCTTTTAAACTAGGATCTGGGGAGAGGATGGGGGATCATACTAATAAGGGGGTAGATAGTGTAGCTAGAGAGTGGGATATAGAAGGGGACAGTGGGGATTAGTGGGGATTAGTGGGGGCTGGGGTTAGCGAGGAAAGTAGGGAGAAGACTGGGAATAACTATACACTTATGAAAAATAGAACTGCTGGTAACAAGAACCTGTTACATACAAACGTCAACCAAGGTAACCCAAAAATCATGGATATTCACTTTACAGGTAATTTAAACTGTATTTTCACAAATGCCAGAAGTCTAGCTAGCAAAAAAGGGGAGCTGGAGGCTACGGTACTAGAAGAACACATAGATGTAGTTGGTGAGGCTGAGACATGGTTGGACTCTTCACATGACTGGGTTGTAAATATTAAGGGTTTTACACTATTTAGGAAAGATAGGGTCAATAGAACAGGTGGCGGCGTGTGCCTGTATGTGAGTAGTGATCTGAAGACAGGTGTGAAAGAGGCAATTGTGGGTGAGGATGGTGAGGATGTGGAAACTTTCTGGGTGGAAGTTCAAAGGGATATAAACACTGAAAAAATAATACTTGGTGTAATCTATAGACCTCCTAACATCAGAGATGAGATAGAAACACAACTGTATAACCAAATAGAGAGGGCGACACAGGCTGGTACAGTGGTCATAATGGGAGAGTTTAACTTCCCAGACATTGACTGGGGTCATGATTCTGTCTCAACCGCAGGACCACTTTATGTGTCAGTTTGTAGAAGCTTCCACTACGGGCAATGCTCTGTTGGATCTGGTAATCTCTAATGATGCAGAGCTTGTTGGAAATGTTACTGTTCAAGAAACACTAGGAAATAGTGACCACAAAATTTCAAAAAGGCTAAATTCCCTGGGTTGAGAGCAGCATTTCAGGGCATAGACTGGGTGCAGCTACTGTTGCAATGAGCAGGACACTGGGTCAGTGGGGTTGCTATGCAGTGGGTCAGTTTATATGTGTAATAGTTTGTGACGCCAATTGCAGATTGCGCAGGTACTATAGCAGGGCCCTTTAAGATGTAATAGCACATATACCAGGTGAGGAATGCCAGAGGGGGATAATGTCTCTGTGTAGTGTCAAAGGTGTCTCCTACCTTGGTACGGCTGGACTCCTGAATCCTGGCTCACTTGTAATAAAGTTGAGTGCTGTTAATAGGAGTTTTGATGGAATAATTGAGATCCAGACAGGAGATATCTTCCAACTCGTCTTTACTTAATGCAGCTTTAAATCCGTACAAGTTACAGCAATAGTCTTTAGGTCCCAGCAGGTTTTGGCAATATGTGGCAGGAGATGTGCAGCACCTGAAACTACGGATACTGGAAGCCTGTGCTAGCATTTCTCCTGCGGTGTTGCTATCAGTGTGTGAAGAGTGAGAGAAGAGGGTTGCATTGACAATCCAACACATTTTATAAGTGGTCAGAAACTTGTAAATAACTCATGAAAGAAAAAAGTTACGTTAAAACCAAGCACACCATTGTTTTTCTTGTGATATTCCCAATAAGTTTGATGTTTTTCTTGTGATATTCCCAATAAGTTTGGATTCAAAATGGCCAACTTCAAAATGGCCGCCATGGTCACCACCCATCTTGAAAAGTTTCCCCCCTCACATATACTAATGTGCCACAAACAGGAAGTTAATATCACCAACCATTCCCATTTTATTAAGGTGTATCCATATAAATGACCCACCCTGTACAAAAGAAGAGAAAGGAGCTGATATCTGTGGTGCTGGGGCTGTTAGTACATCCAGTAATATACTCAATTGGCTAACTGTAGAGATGGTCCAAGGCAAGTTAAATAGGGTAAATGTAAACAAGGCTCCGGGTCCAGATGGATTACACCTGAGTGCTTAAAGACCTCAGTTCAGTCATTGCTGTGGCCCTGTTTTTAATTTTTTAAGATTCTTTAGGTACTGGTACAGTGCCAAGGGATTGCCCCAAGGCAAACGTGGTGCCCATATAAAAAAAAGGATCAAGGTCCTTCACAGGTAATTATAGACCAATTCCTTCCCGACTCCGATCAGGCAATCGGAATAGCTCCCTGGATCAACGACCCATCTCTAGTGCTATAGCCTGTAATATTATTACAGTCCAGAAATACATCCAGGCTTCTCTTGAACTCTTTTAGTGAACTCACCATCACCACCTCCTCAGGCAGAGAGTTCCATAGTCTCACTGCTCTTACCATAAAGAATCCTCTTCTATGTTTGTGTACAGACCTTCTTTCCTCCAGACGCAGAGGATGTCCCCTCGTCACAGTCCTGGGGACAAATAGATGATGGGAGAGATCTCTGTACTGTCCCCTGATATATTTATACATAGTAATTAGATGTCCCCTCAGTCGCTTATTTCAAAAGTGAATAACCCTAATGTTGATAATCTTTCAGGGTCTTGTAGTCCCTCCATTCCAGTTATTACTTTAGTTGCCCTCCTACGAACCCTGTACAGCTCTGCTATGTCTGCCTTGTTCCCAGGAGCCCAGAAATCTACACAGTACTCCATGTGTGGTCTGACTAGTGATTTGTAAAGTGGTAGGACTATGTTCTCATCACGGGCTTCTATGCCCCTTTTGATGCAACCCATTATCTTATTGGCCTTGGCAGCAGCTGCCTGACACTGTTTTTTATGACTTAGTTTGCTGTTTATTAAAATTCCTAGATCCTTTTCCATGTCAGTGTTACCGAGTGTTTTACCATTTAGTATGTACGGGTGACTTACATTATTCCTTCCCATGTGCATAACCTTACATTTGTCAGTGTTAAACCTTATCTGCCACCTATCTGCCCAAGCCTCCAATCTATTCAGATCCATCTGTAGTAGTATACTGTCCTCTTCCGTGTCAATTACTTTACACAGTTTAGTGTCATCTGCAAAAATGATATTTTACTGTGCAAGCCTTCTACAAGATCATTAATAAATATATTGAAGAGAATAGGGCCCAATACTGACCCCTGAGGTACTCCACTAGTGACAGTGACCCAATCTAAATGTGTACTGTTAATAACCCTCTGTTTTCTACCACAGAGCCAGTTACTTGCCCACATACAGACATTTTCTCCCTGCCCAAGCATTCTTATTTTATATACTAACCTTTCATGCGGTACAGTGTCAAATGCTTTGGAGAAGTCCAGATTTACGACATCGATTGATTCGCCGCTGTCAAGTCTAGCACTTACCTCCTCATAGAAACTGATTAAATTAGTTTGACATGACTGATCACTCATAAAGCCATGCTGATATGGCGTTATTTGTTTATTTTCCTTGAGGTACTCCAAGATAGCATCTCTTAGAAAACTTTCAAACTGTTTTCCCACGACACATGTTAAACTTACCGGCCTATAGTTTGCAGGCTCTGTTTTTGGACACTTTTTTAATATTGGCACCACATTTGCTATGCGCCAATCCTGTGGAACACTCCCTGTCAGTATAGAGTCCTTAAATATCAGAAATAAAGGTCTGGCTATGACATTACGTAATTCTCTTAGGATACGAGGGTGTATGCCATCTGGTCCTGGCGATTTGTCTATTTTTATCTTTTTTAGACGCCGCTGTACTTTTTCCTGGGTCAGACAGGGCACTTTTAATGGGGAATTTACTTTTACATTCTGCATTTCATCTGACAGTTTATTTTCTTCAGTTAATACAGTGGAGAAAAAATATTTAATAACTTTGCTTTCTCCTCATCGCTCTCTGAGACTCCCCCCTCATTACTCTGTAGAGTGCCAACACCTTCATATTTATGCTTTTTACCATTTATATAATTGAAAAACATTTTACAGTTAGTTTTGCTCTCTTTGGCAATTGATCTCTTGGTCTCTAGTTTGGCTGCTTTTATTTGTTTTTTACATATTCTTTTTTTTCCTTATAGTTTTTCAGTGCTTCCTCGCTACCCTCCTGTTTTAGTGATTTAAATGCTTTCTTTTTATCATTTATTGCTTTCTTTACAGTTCTATTTATCCATATTGTTCTTGTTCCTTAACCTTTTATTCCCATAGGGTATGTACCTCTCAATTATATTTTAGGATGCTTTTAAAAATATCCCATTTTGTGGCTGTATGTTTTTTTTTGAGGACTTTCTCCAAGTTAGTTAGGTCTATGGCCTCTCTTAGTTAGCTAAATTTAGCTTTTCGCAGTTTGGTATTTTTGTTCCTACCTGAAGAAACACTCTTGAATGATAATTGAAAGGGTTTTACTTTATTGTCACTATTTCCCAGGTGTCCCCCGACCTGCACATCCGTTATTCTGTCAGGTCTATTGGTTAATACTAAATTCAGTATGGCCGTCCCTCTAGTCGGGTCCTGAACCAGTTGGGAAAGGTAATTATCTTTGGTTATTGCCAAGAACCTGTTTCCTGTATGAGATATACAAGTTTTAGTTTCCCATTAACTATATGTAATAACCAACATGGGTTTACCAAGGACAGAAGTTGTCAGACTAACCTGATTTATTTATATGAGGAGGTAAGTACAAACCGGATTCCCAAAAAGTTGGGACACTAACCAAATTGTGAATAAAAACTGAATGCAATGATGTGGAGATGGCAAATGTCAATATTTTATTTGTAATAGAACGTAGATGACAGATCAGATGTTTAATCCGAGTAAATGTATCATTTTAAAGGAAAAATACGTTGATTAAAATTTTCACGGTGTCAACAAATCCCCAAAAAGTTGGGACAAGTAGCAATAAGAGGCTGGAAAAAGTAAATTTGAGCAAAACGAAGAGCTGGAAGACCAATTAACACTAATTAGGTCAATTGGCAACATGATTGGGTATAAAAAGAGCTTCTCAGAGTGGCAGTGTCTCTCAGAAGCCAAGATGGGTAGAGGATCACCAATTCCCACAATGTTGCGCAGAAAGATAGTGGAGCAATATCAGAAAGGTGTTACCCAGCGAAAAATTGCAAAGACTTTGCATCTATCATCATCAACTGTGCATAACATTATCCGAAGATTCAGAGAATCTGGAACAATCTCTGTGCGTAAGGGTCAAGGCCGTAAAACCATACTGGATGCCCGTCAACTCCGGGCCCTTAAACGACACTGCACCACAAACAGGAATGCTACTGTAAAGGAAATCACAGAATGGGCTCAGGAATACTTCCAGAAACCATTGTCAGTGAACACAATCCACCGTGCCATCCGCCGTTGCCAGCTGAAACTCTACAGTGCAAAGAAGAAGCCCTTTCTAAGCAAGATCCACAAGCTCAGGCGTTCTCACTGGGCCAGGGATCATTTAAAATGGAGTGTGGCAAAATGGAAGACTGTTCTGTGGTCAGACGAGTCAAGATTCAAAGTTCTCTTTGGAAATCTGGGACACCATGTCATCCGGAACAAAGAGGACAAGGACAACGCAAGTTGTTATCAACGCTCAGTTCAGAAGCCTGCATCTCTGATAGTATGGGGTTGCATGAGTGCGTGTGGCATGGGCAGCTTGCATGTCTGGAAAGGCACCATCAATGCAGAAAAATATATTCAGGTTCTAGAACAACATATGCTCCCATCCAGACGTCATCTCTTTCAGGGAAGACCCTGCATTTTTCAACAAGATAATGCCAGACCACATTCTGCATCAATCACAACATCATGGCTGCGTAGGAGAAGGATCCGGGTACTGAAATGGCCAGTCTGCAGTCCAGATCTTTCACCTATAGAGAACATTTGGCGCATCATAAAGAAGAAGGTGCAACAAAGAAGGCCCAAGACGATTGAACAGTTAGAGGCCTGTATTAGACAAGAATGGGAGAGCATTCCTATTTCTAAACTTGAGAAACTGGTCTCCTCGGTCCCCAGAAGTCTGTTGAGTGTTGTAAGAAGAAGGGGAGATGCCACACAGTGGTGAAAATGGCCTTGTCCCAACTTTTTGGGGATTTGTTGACACCATGAAATTCTGATTCAACATATTTTTCCCTTAAAATGGTACATTTTCTCAGTTTAAACTTTTGTTCCGTGATTTATGTTCTATTCTGAATAAAATATTAGAAGTTTGCACCTCCACATCATTGCATTCAGTTTTTATTCACGATTTGTATAGTGTCCCAACTTTTTTGGAATCCGGTTTGTAGAAGCCTGGACAGAGGGGTGGCTGTGGATGTAGTGTTTCTGGATTTTGCAAAGCTTTTGATACTGTCCCTCATAGATGTTTAATAGGTAAAGTAAGGTCAATAGGCCTGGAAAGTATAGTTTGTAATTGGATTGAAAACTGGCTGAAGGACCGTGTCCAGAGAGTTGTGTTCAGTGATTCCTATTCAGAATGGTCCCGGGATATAAGTGGTGTACCCCAAGGATCAATGCTGGGCCCTTTATTATTTAATTTATTTATTAATGATATCGAGGACGAGATTAATAGCACCATTTCTATTTTTACAGATGATACTAAGCTTTGTAGAACTGTACAGTCTATGGAAGATCTCTATATACTACAAGTTGACTTGAACACTCTGAGTGATTGGGCATCAACTTGGCAAATGAGGTTCAATGTGGACAAATGTAAAGTTATGCATCTTGGTAGTAATAATCTGTGCTTCATGTGTCCTAGGTGATGTAGCACTGGGAGAGTCACTTATAGAGAAGGATTTGGGTGTCCTTGTGGATGGTAGATTAAATTACAGCATACAATGTCAATCAGCTGCTTCTAAGGCCCCCAGGATATTGTCATGCATTAAACGAGGCATGGACTCGCGGGGCAGGAATGTAATATTACCACTTTATAAAGCGTTGGTGCGGCTTCATCTGGAATATGTAGTTCAGTTCTGGGCACCAGTCCATAGAAAGGATGCACTGCAGCTGGAAAAAGGACAGAGGAGAGCGACGAAAATGGCATGGAGGGTCTTAGTTATGAAGAAATATTAAAAGAATTTTATTTATTTAGTCTTGAGAAGATACGTCTATGGGGGGACATGATTAACCTATACAAATATATGGACCATACAAAAAATACGGTGAAAAACTGTTCCATGTAAAATGCGCTCAAAAGACAAGGGGGCAGTGCCTTCCGATTGGAGAGGAAAAAATGCAATCTCTGGATGTGCCAAAGCTTCTTTACTGTAAGAACTGTGATTCTTTGGAATATACTTCCTCAGGACGTGGTCACAGCAGGAGCAGTGGACGGTTTTAAAAAGGGTTTAGATGAATTCTTAAAAGTAAACAACAATAATGCTTATGGAAACGTGTAGAAAGCTGAGTCTCAATTCCTTCTGGGATTTGCATCCCCACCTATCTCTTGGTGGAACTTGATGGACTTGTGTCTTTTTTCAACCGTATTAACTATGTAACTATGTAAACATTAAATTAAATAGATGAAATATACCCGTGCGAAGCCGGGTCCTTCAGCTATGGGGAAACAAAAAACTAAAATCACCAAATTCAAGAAAATTGTATTTTTTATTTTCACACACATTCCCTTTAACTATATGCACTTTAAAATACTTATCTAAGTTATATTAATACATTATTTTCCACTTGTCAGTGTAGCTTAATAAAGTAACTGTAATGAGATGTGATGCTGCTTTAGGCTACTTTCACACTAGCGTTCGGGCGGATCCGTTCTGAACGGATCCGCTCATAATAATGCAGACGGAGGCTCCGTTCAGAACGGATCCGTCTGCATTATTTTTAGCATAGAACAGCTAAGTGTGAAAATAGCCTAGTACGGATCCGTCCAGACTTTCAATGTAAAGTCAATGGGGGACGGATCCGCTTGAAGATTGAGCCACATTGTGGCATCTTCAAACGGATCCGTCCCCATTGACTTACATTGAAAGTCTGGACGGATCCGCACGGATCCGCACGCCTCCGCACGGCCAGGCGGACACCCGAACGCTGCAAGCAGCGTTCAGCTGTCCGCCTGTCCGTGCGGAGGCGAGCGGAGCGGAGGCTGAACGCCGCCAGACTGATGCAGTCTGAGCGGATCCGCCTCCATTCAGACTGCATCAGGGCTGGACGGCTGCGTTCGGGTCCGCTCGTGAGCTCCTTCAAACGGAGCTCACGAGCGGACCAGCGAACGCTAGTGTGAAAGCAGCCTTAAATGGGTTGTCTTATCTCAGACATTTGTACCCATGTCAAATAAGTACAGGTCCCACCTCTGGAATCTGTTCCTAGTTAGAGAATGGGGCCCTGAAGTTTGGGAACCAGGGGTGGGACCCGCTCCTATTTCCAGAAGACCCGCTCCTATTTCCAGAAAGGGACCCCTGAAAGGGAACGGTGAGCAGCCACGCATGCACGCCCACATTCCATTCACTTCTATGGGAGTTTCTAAACCAGCTGAGTGCACTAGCTTGGCTATTTTCGGAAATCCCATAGAAATTAATGGAGAGCACGTCACACAGGGGCTAACTATAGAGGAAGCATGGGAAGCGGTTGCTTTAGGGCCCTGACCCATAAGGGACCCATCCAGGTGGAGGAGGACTAAAAGATTTTGTCAGGGCCCCCATCAACAGTATTACACAATGAAATTATATACAGTGACAGTATAGACAGTGTAAGAAACGGATGGAACAGCTGCCGGGCCTGGTCTGAGAGCGATCTTTATTAGCCACAGGAATGGGGGCGGCATGAAAGGAAGGGGTTGCGAAAGAATTACTGCGGGAGAGGGGCCCCATTTAAAAATTTGCTGTGGGGCCCAGTCATTTCTATTTACACCACTGACGTCACACATGCGTGGTGTACACTCCCACACTTGGGGGCCCCGTTCTCTAGATAGAAGTGAGTCCCAGAGGTGGGACCTGCACCTATCTGACAGTGGTGGCATATCTTGTGTCATAGAGGTGACACAATCCCTTTAATAGAAGTTATACTAACAATTCAGATATTTTAACCAGTACAGTAGAAGGAGGTCAGCGCACAATGTAGACACTATAATGCCATTGAGATGTTTCAAGGTGCCAGACCCTAGCCCCCAACCCCAGCTGTGTTAAAGGAAATCCCCAGGGCTTGGGATGTAATAGAGGTGAATGGATGGAGCCAGGCTTTCCCGACGTTCAAATTGAGCCTCTCTATGAAAGCTGCTTTTGTCTCTCACAGCTCCGGCTCCTGTTTCATTTTGGTTGGAAATAGCTGATTATTTATACAGCAAGTCGATTCCGCAGAGTGAAAAGAAACAAGTGTCAGGACGAATGAGGGAGCATTAGCAGTCCTCTGCTGCAGGCATTTCTCTTATGCTGGTGTCAGCGGTCTTCGAAAGTTCCTCGTGAAGTTTTCCCACTGTTTAACACTCCACAAGCACCCCTCTGGCCCTCTGCTACAGGCTTGGACCCTGTTCTCACCCCTGACATTATCACTGGAGTGGAAGTTCTGAATATTCCACACATCCAAATCTTTCACACTTAGCACTTTCTTGGCCTGTACAAACATCAATTAAGTTTAACCTTCCCTCAAAATGCAGTTTTTTGACATCATCCCCTTTCTCAGTCAAGGCAAGACAATGACATCACTCCACTCTGTGGGACACTGGTCTGAAATACTTTTTCCACTCATAACAGAAGTCCTATGTGGAGTGCTCAGACATTCGCCCCTATGCAGACATTCTTGATTTGAGTTCCCTCATTAACACTGTGCTCTTAAATGATTTCTTCTCCTAGCCTGAGGCCATTCACCAGACACATCACGGCTGCACAAAGTTCATGCTCATGTCTGAATTAGGGCTATATAGTCCACCATTTCCCCTGTAGGGATCACTTTGGCGAGGCTCAATGCACATTGCAGACTAAGGCCTCTTTCACACGGGCGTTGCGGAATGGGTCAGGATTCAGTGCGGGTGCAATGCGTTCACGTCACGCATTGCTTGCACCCGCACGGAAAACTCGCTCATATGAAAGGGGCCTAAGGCCCCTTTCACACTGGCAAGAATTCCGCGTCGGTGCAATGCGTGAGGTGAACGCATTGCACCCGCACTGAATCCGGACCCATTCACTTTAAAGGGTCTGTGTACATGAGCGTTGTTTTTCACACATCACTTTGCGTTGCGTGAAAATCGCAGCATGTACTATATTTAGCATTTTTCACACAACGCAGGCCCCATAGAAATGAATGGGCCTGCGTGAAAATCGAATAGCACCCACAAGCAAGTGCGGATGCAATGCGATTTTCACGCATGGTTGCTAGGAGATGATGTTAGTAAATTGAATAAAGTTAATTTACTGTATTATTTTCCATTATAACATGGTTTTAAAGGAAAATAATAGCATTCTTAATACAGAATGCTTACTAAAATGTTGCTTGAGGGGTTAAAAAATAAAAACTATTAACTCACCTCATCCACTTGATCGCGCAGCCGCCATCGTCTTCTTTCTTCTTTAAGACCTGCAAAAGGACCTTTGATGACGTAATCGCGCTCACCACAGCAAAAAAATTTTTTTACATGACTGTGCAGAAGGTTGCACAAGGTTGTGGTCCACTTCATGCCTACACCAAAAGAAGATAGGGCCTCCAAGCTTACTTAACCGTTGAGCAGGGACGGACTGGGCACTTAAAGTGGTCCTGGAAAAAAAAACGAAAAGTGGCTCCAAGTTGTAGGCGAGTCCAAATTGACAAAAGGCAGGGTAACACAAGTAGGAAGGGACAACAGAAGTAGGTAGGGCCAGCAATACCGTAGTGTAACACAAAATACCACCCCAGCAAAACCAAATACCACAATGTAGCATATAATACTGCCCTATCAGAGGATGTGATACAGTTGAATTCAGAAGGGCATCTGTGGCCAGGGGCGCACCCACAGGGGACCACCCCTAGAAGCAGTCATCTTTCCACATTCCTCTGTATCGCCGTCCTCAGGGCGGCGATACAGTTGGATGCTGCAGCTGGGCAGGGGAGAGGCATCTCCTTTCCCCATTCCTCTGATAGGTTGCAGGACTAGGCCATCTACTGGGGGCACTATATAGGGGCATTTTATACTGGCACACATTATGGGGGGTACTATGGGGAAGGGGAAGAGCACTATGGGAGTATCTAATGGTGGCACTATATAGGACTGTCTACTGGTGCCACTATATAGGGGAATTTTATACTGGCACACAATATGGGGGACATTAGGGGGAGAGGAGAACAATGTGGCAATTACTGGGGGCACTATATAGGGGCTTTTTATACTGGCACATTATGGGGCCACTATGGGGAAGGGGGTGACGAGCACTATGGGGGCATTTACTGAGGCACTATAGGGGTATTTTATACTGACACACATTATGGGGGCACTGTGGCGACATTAACTCAACTGGTGGCACTAAGAGGGGTTATTTTTTGTACTGGCACACAGAACGGGGGAATTTTTGTACTAGTTCACATTAGGGGCCATTTTTTGCACTGTGCATATTATAAAGGGGCATTTACTGGTGCTCTTTTTAAGGGCACATTTTTGTACTGGCACACATTAGGAGGCATTTTTCTACTGTCACATTATAAGTAGATTTATTACTACTGGGGGCATTGTGGTGAGCTCTATTACTACCCAGAGACTATAGGGAACATAATTATTAGTATGGGCACTTGGGAGCATCATTTCTTCTGGGTCACACTGGGGATCTTATTACTATTTGGGGCACTATTACTGAGTGCAATCTGGCAAAGATGTGATACTATTGGTGGGACTTTGGGGAGCACTATTACTGTGCGGGGGTACCCTGGCACAGTATCATTTTAGTACAATTATTTTTGGGGAACATTATGTTTACACCATTAGTGTCAGGGGCAGTATTTGCTGGGCGCAGTTATTTCTTAGGGTACTGTGTGCCAGTAATTATTGAAGGGGGCACTGATTGTGTGTCTAGTATTTTCAGGGGGACTGTCTATACAGTATAGTATTGGGAGCACAACAGGTGCAGGATTCGGGGTGGCAGGATGGGGTGTTCAGAAGGTGGGAGGATGATGGAAAAATAGGAAACTAAGATGTCTGTCTGTCAAACTTCAGAGATGAGAGATGGCTGAAAAATCATCATGGTGGTCCGGTCTGCATGAAGAAGATGAGGGAAGAGAGCATCTACAATAAAGGAGACATTACTGGATGTAAGAGGTGTGTGGGGCTGTTTTTTCCTGTATGTTTTGTAGTGATGTATGTAATATTAGGAGGGAAGGGGTTAGGTTGAGAATTTGGCATGGTGATTGGTGGAGGGGGGGGGGGGGGTGTTAGGTGTTATTTTTTTTTTTGTCTCAGGCAGGAGAGAGGCTAGGTGTACCCCTGCGCTTTTAACACTGCCAGCGCAGCACAGGGATCACTATGTGGCAGCCAGGCAGTGGGCGTGCTCTATGCAGGAGAACAAATTATCTGGCTCCTCCCCCTGCCGTTTGGAGAGGGAGGATTCAGAGGCAGCAATAAGCATGGTGGTTAGGACGACCGAGCTGCGGCAGTAGGCCGCGGATGGGTGTCGGGGGATAGAGGTGTAGTGTACGGGAGAGTAATACCCCGTCACTACAGAAGGGTCACTTGGGTATTGTCGTTCCCCCTGTATTTTTGGGGAGGTTGGTATAGAATATCTTATAATGTCATGCTATGTATTTTCCTGTTACTGTGAAACGTGCATTTGCAGGCCGGCTAGGGTGTAGTTCCAGCTCTGAGTCACTAGAGGGAGCTAGGGAACCCTAGGTTATATAAGGCCCAGTCAGGAAGTAGTAGCAGAGGAGACAGACAGTGGGAGCAGAGGTCAGAAATGATCCTGTGTCTGAGAGAAGGCCAGGCTATGGGCCTGTGAGAGCAGAGCAGGCCTGAAGCCTGCCGGCTAGGAGAGGGTAGTAAAGGCCCTGTAACCGGGTTCCGGATCCAAGGAAAAGGTTCCCCTCCTGAGTCACCATCCGTTCAGCTGAAGCAGCATAAGCGAGCCACAAGCCAAGACACAGATTACCACAGAGGCCGATCAGATAAAGCGAGAGGTACTCAAGATAACAGAGGAGGTACTAGATAAGGACAGCTTCAAGGGTACGCCAGATAAAGGGCATCAGACCTTGGAGAGAAAGTCACATGTAGCAGGACCAGTCAGGAGTGGTGTGCAAGCCGCCTGTACTGCATCTCCTGTAATCAACACTCTGTATAATTCATCGCTAAGACCGGCCTTCCTGTAATGTCAAGAACCATCTGTATTCTTCTAAAACCAACCGTCTTTTATGGAACTGTGCACTACCAGTGTCCGTGTATTATCCTGACTGATATTCAGTAAAAGTTCCAGTTTTTGTTGGCTATCCTGTGCTTGCTTCATTCTTCCACCATACTTTACACGGCGTGTCACCGTTTAATTGACACTGGCGTCACGAACTGTTAAATACCTGCCTGTTCCAGTATTTGCCCCAATTGAAGACGACAGTGGATCCCAGGTTAGTGAGTCGATCTGCACTACAAAGCCCAGCATACACTACTGACCCCCTGGGACACTGCAGAGGGATAACAGGCCGCGAGCAGGATCCAGAGGGAAGGAGCTTTCTAGCTGTAGCCTGAAGTTCTCTTTTGGCGCCTTCAGGACTAGGAAGGAGGAATCAAAGCTGCAACAACTCCTGCCAGAGCAAGCCACATGGTTGGCAGTTTGTGAAACAGAACTGGATGGTGAGTCCTGTCACAGGGAAGGAAAAAGAGTTGAGTAATAAGTACTATGTCTATGTAGGATAAGGGTGAGACTCTTACCTTCATCCCCAACAATATCATTTCAGCTGTATGGTGTTTCTTGGGCGTTGCCTATTATATATAAGAGGGGCTTATAATAACGGACGGGGCCCAAAATTTTGCACGACGCACACCACCTTTATTCTACTTGAACCCCCCCCCAGTCAAATTTCTGGGTGCTCCCCTGCCTGAGGCTGCTGGCCAGGTGCATAAGTACCTAATGCATTCATGCTGACAGCATCAGGTCGTTATGTCCCTGGCCAGTGGCTGTTGAGAGCTTGGGCGCTCCCTGAGAATCAGACCACTGGGAAATTTCCCGGTAGGGTATGAAGCCAATCCATACCTGCCTTTGAGATCTAAAGCAACCCCCAAAGGTCATGAACCTCCTGAGTAGTATGGAGCTCCATGTAACACAATATTAAAGGGATATTTTCCCCTAGAAGCAATACAGAAGTATAGTAAGTTGAGTAATCACAATTGTTGTTTGTGATTATAAGATTTATTTTCCTATATACGGTACATTGATCAAGTAATAGTAAAATATATCAAAAGCTCTTTTAATACATCATCACAAAATTCTCTCCCCTCAAGGTAAATTACTATCAGTAGATTGCGGACATCTGCTGTCTGTGTTCTCCAGCACACATACTCATTGATATGTTCAAGCAGTGATGGAGAGGCTGGCACAGGAGACCTCTGGGGCACTCTCAGTGTATAGGGACCAGGCCTGGTAGATGAGGTGCCCTGGATGTTGCAGGTGTTTAATGTGCCAGGGGCAAGATCCCTTTAAGATTCGTGACGCCAGTGCCGGTAACGGTGGCACACCGATTTATAAAAGGAATAATTGAGGAACACGATGTTGTAGTGAACCAAAACTTCCTTTTACTGGAAACAGTTAACTTTGTACAGTCTTGGTTCAGTTCCACATGGCAGTAGCAATAATAAGCAGGCTTTTACAAATGGCAGGCACAATGTTCTTGCAAGATACTCAGAGGGTAAAACACTTACAGAACAGGCTGCACTTTTCCTCAGAAATCCTGTGCACTATTCCTCAGAACTCCTGTCTGTCTTTATCCCAAGGCCCGTATGCCCTAATGCTGGCTTTATCCTTGGTAGAGAAATTTCCTCAGGTATGTATATCCTTACTTTCAGTAAAATCCTTCTGCCCTTCAGCTCTCAGGTTGGCTGGTTATACTTCTGCTCTGCACTTTGGTCATGGGAACTGCAGGTTTCTCTCAGGAGGCAACTTCTTCCCCTGGTGGCAACTAGAAGCCTGGGCTGTCTAGCTGCATGTCAGGAGGTGGCCCTCAGCTCCTCTCTGCTGAGGTGCCCACTCTCTTCTGCTCTACACAGACTCCTGACTACACAACTCCCTTCCCTGAACAGGACCTGACTATTTATACTAGGGGTTCCCTAGCTCCCTCTACTGTCTAGGAGGAGGAACTACACCCTAACAGGCCTGATACACAGATAACAGGGAAAATACACATAAATAACATGGCAATATACATTAAAATGGACTGTAAAATACAATGCCGTTGTTCCACAGGAGGTGGAGAACAACGTGGCCCAATTGACCCTTGTGTAGTGCCCACATTTACCTAGTGGGACACTACATATGGACAACTAAGCCTTCTAAGTTTTCCTTTACACCAGTTTTAATATATCTACCCCTCTGTGTATTTGACCCACATCTGGTTTTGGCTTACAAATCACTGATGGAAATCACTGGGGCACATTTACTAATGGACTTGTCACACTTTTTGCATCTAAAAGTGTTGCAAGTCCCTTTTTCTGTCCAGCCAGAACACAATTTTGGCACATGGTCGGTATTGCACCTTGTACGCCAGTTGGGCATGACAGGGGTGGGCGGGGGCGTGTCGGGGGACTACAGCCCTGGCAAATTTACTTATATTTGCACCTGGAAAAAGGCCCAAGTGTTAGCTAAAATCTACGCCAGGCTCAAACGCACGCACCGCCAGTATTTGATGTGGCGTACACCTTGTCACAGATTACACGTATCTAGCAGCAGCACAGAGGGGGAAACTAAGGCCCCTTTCACACAAGCGAGTTTTCCGTGCAGGTGCAATGCGTGAAGTGAACGCATAGCACCTGCACTGAATCCTGACCCATTCATTTCAATGGGTCTGTGCATCTGTTCTGCATTGCGTGAGAATCGCAACATGTTCTACATTCTGCGTTTTTCACGTAGCCCTGGCCCCATAGAAGTGAATAGGGCTTCATTAAAAAACCCATTGCATCCGGAAGCAAGTGCTGGTGCGATGCGTTTCTCACTGATGGTTGCTATGAGATGTTTGTAAACTTTCCGTTTTTTATCAAGCGCGTGAAAAACGCATCAAAACGCATTGCACCAGCACGGAAAAAACTGAACGCAATCGTAGACAAAACTGACTGAACTTGCTTGCAAAATGGTGCAAATTTCACTGAATGCGCCTTGAACGCATCCAGAGCCAATCCGTACTGTTCGTGTGAAAGAGACCTAAGGGGCACATTTATCATGATGATTTGTGTCTGCTTTGGTCGCACTTCATGTGTGTTGGACAGACATTTCTCTTTAGTCATATTTATTGTTATGATTGCGCCTTGTCTAAAATTTTACATGGTATTTGCACTCGTTTATTTTTTCCCTCTGTTTCGTTGATAGGGCTAAGTGTTTTGTCATTGGCAAACTGTGATTTATGTATTTGCAACTTTTTTTTTTTTACGTATGAATGTGATTTGTAAAAGTGCACAAAACTCTGCCAGCTCCTGGCTGGTGAATATTGCTTCTCCTAGTCGGATCTTTTGCGTGCAACTTTACAGTTTATTATGCAACTTTTTAAAACATATTTGCGACTTTTCAGTCAAACATTACATTTGCGACTTTCTGAATCCATAGCAGCCATACATTACATGTAGAAATTACGACACAACTTTAACCAATCTAAAAAGAATGGCAACAGACTTATTTATCAAACCAAATAGAATCACATAATAAACTGAAGAAAATGATACTTTCTAACTAGGGTTGAGCGAATTGACTTCGGATGAAACATCCGAAGTCGATTCGCATAATACTTTGCTCTAATACTGTACAGAGCAGGAGCTCCGTACAGTATTAGAATGTATTGGCTCCGATGAGCCGAAGTTATTACTTAATTAATGAAGTCATCGGCTCATCGGAGCCAATACATTCTAATACTGTACAGAGCTCCTGCTCTGTACAGTATTAGAACAACGTTTTATGCAAATAGACTTCGTATGTTTCATCCGAAGTCGATTCATTCATCCCTGTTTCTAACAGAAAAACATGTGCAAAAATAGGCGTACAATTATACTTTTGCCAATATATTCCTGTCAGGAACACATCGGAGCCCATCATGGCTTACAGTCTTGCTTTATTCACATTGCATTAGTTGTCCTGCTATGCGGCTGTGTGGAAGCTTGGCTGTGAGCTGGATGTCATCACCTTCAGACCATGTACACCATAGTTAGCGTAGTGGTAGGACCCTTGCCATGCTGAGACACCGTGACGTGGTACATGATGGTACATGATGTTCCTGACAGGAATATATTGGCAAAAGTCTCAGCTTTTAATATCTGCTTGTATGACTAACGAGTATAGTCAGTGGCATATCCGTTTGGTGAATTTTTTTCTGTGATTTGTACAATTATACTTACATGATAAATGTGCCCCTAAAACCGCGTAAAAAGCCAGTCTTAGTAAGGGGAACATTTATCAAGCTTGCCTGTTTTTAGGCTTATTGGTGGATATTTATCAAAACTGGTGCAAAGTAAAACTGGCTTAGTTGCCCCTAGCAACCAATCAGATTCCACTTTTCATTTTTCAGAGCTCCTTTGGAAAATGAAAGACTTAATCTGATTGGTTGTTAGGGGCAACTAAGCAAGTTTTTCTTTGCACCAGCTTTGATAAATCTCCCACATTTTCTTCACCTGTCTTTCCTTTGCAACTAATGATCAAGGACGCAATGAATTAGACTAGGCATATTGCCTTAAAGGGGTTCTGCACTTTGTTTAAACTGATGATCTATCCTCTGGAAAGATCATCAGCATCTGATCGGCGGGGGTCCGACACCCGGGACCCCCGCCGATCAGCTGTTTGAGAAGGTAGCAGCGCTCCAGCAGCACCGCGGCCTTCTCACTGTTTACCGCTGGCCGAGTGACGTCACGACTTGTATCAACTGGCCTGGGCGGGGCTAAGCTCCATTCAAGGGAACAGAGCTTAGCCCCGCTCAGGCCAGTGATACTAGTCGTGACGTCACTGGGCAGTAAACAGTGAGAAGGCCGCGGTGCTGCTGAATCGCCGCTGCCTTCTCAAACAGCTGATCGGCAGGGGTCCTGGGTGTCGGACCCCCACCGATCAGATGCTGATGATCTATTCAGAGGATAGATCATCAGTTTAAACAAAGTGCAGAACCCATTTTAAGTCTGACCTCTGGTGGTTCTTTTTTACTACGACAGGTTCATATTCACGAATACTGGTCTAATTAGTATGCGCATGAAAATGTGGCACAAGTGAGCTGAAAATTAGGCACACGTCTCCATGAAAGTAGGCAAATTGTGGTGCAACTCACCATTAAAAACTGAGACCGAAAAGTACGGCAGCTCTGGAGTGGAGTAGAAATTAGACTGTTTTTACAACTAAATCAGGCGCACCTACATAACTAGGTCGGAAAAAAGGCGCAAAAGTTAGAAAACTCCTGAATCAGTCTAAAAAAATCTAAATAGGCGAACAAGGAACAAATGCCTCCAAAATAGCAGTAAATGAGACTAAAAAAAAGACAGTCTAAAACAGCATTTTTACGCCTATAAACAGGTGCAGACACTATAGTAAATGGGGCACATTTATCATGCTAGTACAATTTTACGCCTATTTTTGCACCTGTTTTTCTGTGGGTTGAAAGGGTCAGTTTCTCTTATTTATCATGGAATTCTATTTGAGTTGATAAATGTGTTTGTTGCCATTATTTTTAGATTGTTTTAAGGTGTATTTTCCGGGTGTTATCTATGTCTGGTGTGGCTTTTGAAAGTCGCAAATCTAATGGTTTAAAAAGTCGCATTATCCCAGAAAAGTTGTAAATATGTTTTAAAAAGGCGCAAACTAAACAGAAAGTTGCATATATTTATTATGCGACTTTCCCCATCATCAGATTCACAAAAGATCTGACTAGGCGCAGTCAGGAGCTGGTAGAGTTTTGCACACGGTTACAAATCAAATGTATACGTTAAAAAGGCACAAATACATAAATCGCACTATCCCACTGGTAAAACACTTAGATCTATCCCCAAAACAGATGGGGGAAAAAGACACATGTGCAAATACAATGTAAAATCTTAGATAAGGCTCAAACAAAACAATAAATGTGACTACATTGAAATGTTTGCCCAACACACATGAAATACAACCAAAACAGGGGCAAATCCTCATGATAAACGTGCCCTAATGTGCCCCTGACTGTATGAAAGAGGCCAAAGGATGAAATCCATGACGGAAATGTGCATCATTAATGGAAATGCTGCTGATGTAAAATCCACAATACAACTTATGTGCAGATTCCATTTTGGAAGTTTTTGGCAGAGTGTGGATGACATAAGAATCTCATCCCCCTTTACTGCTACTAGTTAGGCCCCATCATGCACACACCCGTGGCCGTATGGCAGCCCTAAAACAGCTGGTCCACAATATACAGGCCCCGGGCGTTTGTGCACCTCATCACGGATGCGGACCTGTTCACTTGAATGTTAGGATCCGGAAAATCCCATTTGGAGGGATCTACATGGGATTATGATTATCCCCATAGTTAATGTAGAGCATTTTGGCGAGAATTTTCCCGCCAAAACCCAGTGGCCAGTTGGCAAAATTTAGCATGGTTACTGGGTAGGGGGAAGAATACAGGTGATTGGCTAGTTAGAATATCCTATAGGGGAATGGTTGCTGAGGCTAGAAAGTTTTGGGTGCCCAGCAGCAAGTAGGGCATTGGAGGATAGGTCTGGGGTGGTGGGGTAGATTTTGTATATAACACGGGGTGGCCGGAATTAGGATGTCTGCCAAGCTGTGTTTTAGGATTCAGCTGCCCTCCTGCTGCCGGTAAAGACTGCCCGCCTGCCGCCCATGTGGACTGCTTCCCTGCCTGTGTCCGGTCGTCTCACTCACCATGGAGGAATTTATTGTGGAGCTCAAGCGATGTGCTGAAGATGGAGAAACGGCTGCCTGGTTAGATGCCTACTTGGTGGACCTTTCGTCCTGTGTGCCTGAAGTTCTGGAGCCATGAGGTGCGGTCACAGCTGCTGGATCGGCGGCGGTGTCTGCTGTGGATGCGGGACTCTGGCTGTCTTTCCTGCGCTGCGCTCCTCACAGTGTGAGAGGAGTCAGCGCACATTTTTCTCTCCCTCCCTCTGCAGGGCCTTACCGGAGCAGCGCTCAGCGGAGAAACGGCCAGCGTCGGATTCCAGGACAGGAAGTGGCCTCAAGCAGATGACGTCACGTCGGAGTCAATACATTCTAATACTGTACGGAGCTCCTGCTCCGTACAGTATTAGAACAAAGTTTTATGCGAATCCAACTTTGTCCAGAAAATTGGTTTAAGTCTGCCTTCAAGGAAAATAAGTTCCCAGCCGGCTCTGGAGGGGGACGGTCCGTCCAATGGAGCTTCTGCTGTACGGCATCGCAAGAAGAACTGGCAGCGCAGGATTCTGGTTCGTTTAGGGCATTGAGCAGCTGGGTGATGCGTGCCAAGAAGATCTTTTCCCGCGGCTGAAGAATCCGGTCCATCTACAGATCAACCTGGGGTTACATCTGGGGGTGGGTGTACCGCTGTTTTAGCCCCTGTGCTAGCATCATTACACAGGAAAAAGAAAAAGGACCCTTAAAATCATAAGTTTATTTATATTGCTTAAAAGCAGAGCCGCAGATATAGGTCACCATTAACCACCTCCCGACCGCCTAACGCGCCGATGCATCCGGGAGGTGGTTGATTTGTTCCTCCTGGACGCATCGGCATGTCATCTCGCGATACCCGAGATTTCCTGTGAACGCGCGCGCGAGCTCACAGGAACAGAAGGTAAGCGAGTGGATCTCCAGCCTGCCAGCGGCGATCGCTCGCTGGCAGGCTGGAGATGTGATTTTTTTTAACCCCTAAAGGTATATTAGACGCTGTTTTGATAACAGCGTCTAATATACCTACTACCTGGTCCTCTGGTGGTCCCTTTTGTTAGGATCGACCACCAGAGGACACAGGTAGGTCAGTACAGTCGCACCAAACACTACACTCCACCCCCCCCCCCCCCAGTCACTTATTAACCCCTTATAGACCCCTGATCACCCCATATAAACTCCCTGATCACCCCCCCTGTCATTGATCACCCCCCTGTCATTGATCACCCCCCTGTCAGGCTCCGTTCAGACGTCCGTATGATTTTTACGGATCCACAGATACATGGATCGGATCCGCAAAACACATACGGACGTCTGAATGGAGCCTTACAGGGGGGTGATCAATGACAGGCGGGTGATCACCCATATAGATTCTCTGATCACCCCCTGTCATTGATCACCCCCTGTCATTGATCACCCCCCTGCAAGGCTCCATTCAGACGTCCGTATGATTTTTACGGATCCATGGATACATGGATCGGTTCCGCAAAACACATGCGGATGTCTGAATGGAGCCTTACAGGGGGGTGATCATCCCATATACACTCCCTGATCACCCCCTGTCATTGATCACCCCCCTGTAAGGCTCCATTCAGACGTCCGCATGTGTTTTGCGGATCCGATCCATGTATCCATGGATCCGTAAAAATCATGCGGACGTCTGAATGGAGCCTTACAGGGGGTGATCAATGACAGGGGGTGATCACCCATATACACTCCCTGATCACCCCCTGTAAGGCTCCATTCAGACGTCCGCATGTGTTTTGCGGATCCGATCCATGTATCCATGGATCCGTAAAAATCATGCGGACGTCTGAATGGAGCCTTACCAGGGGGGTGATCAATGACAGGGGGTGATCACCCATATACACTCCCTGATCACCCCCTGTCATTGATCACCCCCCTGTAAGGCTCCATTCAGACGTCCGCATGTGTTTTGCGGATCCGATCCATGTATCCATGGATCCGTAAAACACATGCGGACGTCTGAATGGAGCCTTACAGGGGGTGATCAGGGAGTGTATATGGGTGATCACCCCCTGTCATTGATCACCCCCTGTAAGGCTCCATTCAGACGGATTTCGCAGGCCATTTTTTACACATTTTGATTGCAGGGTACTTCTCACACATTTGGGCCCCTAAATTGCCAGGGCAGTATAACTACGCCACAAGTGACCCCATTTTGGAAAGAAGACACCCCAAGGTATTCCGTGAGGGGGATGGCGAGTTCCTAGAATTTTTTATTTTTTGTCACAAGTTAGCGGAAAATGATGATTTTTCATTTTTTTCCTTTTTTCCTTACAAAGTCTCATATTCCACTAACTTGCGACAAAAAATAAAAAATTCTAGGAACTCGCCATGCCCCTCACGGAATACCTTGGGGTGTCTTCTTTCCAAAATGGGGTCACTTGTGGCGTAGTTATACTGCCCTGGCAATTTAGGGGCCCAAATGTGTGAGAAGAACTTTGCAATCAAAATGTGTAAAAAATGGCCTGCGAAATCCGAAAGGTGCACTTTGGAATATGTGCCCCTTTGCCCACCTTGGCTGCAAAAAAGTGTCACACATCTGGTATTGCCGTACTCAGGAGAAGTTGGGGAATGTGTTTTGGGGTGTCATTTTACATATACCCATGCTGGGTGAGAAAAATATCTTGGTCAAATGCCAACTTTGTATAAAGAAATGGGAAAAGTTGTCTTTTGCCAAGATATTTCTCTCACCCAGCATGGGTATATGTAAAATGACACCCCAAAACACATTCCCCAACTTCTCCTGAGTACGGCGATACCAGATGTGTGACACTTTTTTGATGCCAAGGTGGGCAAAGGGGCACATATTCCAAAGTGCACCTTTCGGATTTCACCGGTCATTTTTTACAGATTTTGATTGCAAAGTACTTCTCACACATATGGGCCCCTAAATTGCCAGGGCAGTATAACTACCCCACAAGTGACTCCATTTTGGAAAGAAGACACCCCAAGGTATTCTGTGAGGGGCATGGTGAGTTCCTAGAATTTTTTATTTTTTGTCGCAAGTTACTGGAATATGAGACTTTGTAAGAAAAAAATAAAAAAATAAAATCATCATCATTTTCCGCTAACTTGTGACAAAAAATAAAAAGTTCTATGAACTCACTATGCCCATCAGCGAATACCTTAGGGTGTCTACTTTCTGAAATGGGGTCATTTGTGGGGTTTTTCTACTGTTTGGGCATTGTAGAACCTCAGGAATCATGACAGGTGCTCAGAAAATCAGAGCTGCTTCAAAAAGCGGAAATTCACATTTTTGTACCATAGTTTGTAAACGCTATAACTTTTACCCAAACCATTTTTTTTTTGCCCAAACATTTTTTTTCATCAAATACATGTAGAACAATAAATTTGACAAAAAATTTATATATGGATGTCGTTTTTTTTTGCAAAATTTTACAGCTGAAAGTGAAAAATGTCTTTTTTTTGCAAAAAAATCGTTACATTTTGATTAATAACAAAAAAAGTAAAAATGTCAGCAGCAATAAAATACCACCAAATGAAAGCTCCATTAGTGAGAAGAAAAGGAGGTAAAATTCATTTGGGTGGTAAGTTGCATGACCGAGCGATAAACGGTGAAAGGAGTGTAGTGCCGAAGTGTAAAAAGTGCTCTGGTCATGAAGGGGGTTTCAGCTAGCGGGGCTGAAGTGGTTAAAGACCAATGGATGAGGAACCCCAATGGTAAGGTAGGTACAAAATCACTACTGATAATCACACTAAATACATAAAGATGTATTCAACATGTATAATACAAAAAAGGAACGGTGAAGGGAAGATGGGTGTTGCAGGGAAAACTTTCCCTGCAAAGACCGTAATCTGCCCTCTGCCCGGAGAAAAACCCTAATGGTGGGGTCTCCAGTGTCCTTGCCCTAAGGATTACATTGGTAAAACCTATAGGGAGTTGAGAAGGAGGGTTTGCGAGCACATCAACGACGTGCGTAAGAAGAAAATTGCGACGGTAGCAAACTATGTTATTGAAAAGCATGCTGGTGACCCTCGTGTTCTTAAGTTTTCGGTCCTAGAAATGATCCCCCCTTCCCCCAGAAGGGGAGACTGGGATAGAAAGATACTCCAGAAGGCGTATGAGTGGATCTACAGGTTTAGACCTCAGTCACCCTCTGGTTTTAACAAAATTCTTACCTTTAACTGTTTCATATAGAATGGGGTGGTCACTTATGACGTACAGTTTATGCCAATGGTTTCCTTTCTGGATACTTTTGCTTTGGTGTATCGACAGTCACAGGAATTGTCATGAATGCGGAAAGCATTTAAACAATATGAGTGGCAGTTTTATTGCCACCTACATCTTTTTCGCTGTGTAATGATTGTAATATGTTAGGACACCTCTATTATCCTAGATATCCTACCGTTAAGTTGAATCCTGTGCTAGCATCATTAAAGTTTTGTCCTCCTTGCAGAGTTTGGACCCCCCGTTGCCTTCACCTGTTAGTCCGGCTGTTTTGGCAGGTGATGTTGCCCATGCGTGGCGTTCGGGTGAACGGGGGGGGGGAGGAGGGGGACTCTGATAGTCAGGACTCCCTTCCTTTGCCATTACCTTCTAGGGGTAGAGGGGTATCTGAGACTTGCTATAAAGAAACGCTCCCATGTGATATCTCACATCTGGGTTTTCATTTGTCCATGTCTGTTAAAGAAAAGATATGAAAGATATGGAGAAATGAATTTGTCAACTACCTATCCTTGCTGCCTGCATCAAAAGAGTTTATTGCTAAATTAGAAAAGCGAGATGATAAGGCAGAGGAGCATAGGAGATGTCCGATCCCTCTGACTTTTAATAACTGGTTGCAGGCTTATTGTATATTTTGCAGCATGATGGGCTTGAAGTTCCCACAAAGATGTTCAGCTTTATTTCAGCATTTAGACAATGTTTTGGAAGCCTATAAAATTTGGGGGGATTGGGTTGGTTTACATATGATGAGGGTGTTAGGGAAAGGCTGGCGGTATACCCTATTATGCATTGGGGCACAAAGGATGTGGGTTTGTGGCTTAATTTATTTGTGCCACAGCGTACGTCTTCTTCCGCCCCTAAGCAGCAGCCAACTTTGACAGGACAGCAATCTGGGCTGAGGAAGGGCACGTGTTTTGCGTTTAATGAAGCGAGTGTTGATGGCCTTCATCCTGTAAATACAGACACGAATGTACATTTTGTGGGGGTAGCCACCCCATGGTCCGCTGTTTTAGGAGAGCCAATTTTCCCGATCAGCCTTCTACCAGGGAATTTATTACAAAGAGCGTGGACGCCAGTTAAGCTGAAGATTATGCGTCCTTGGTTAGAGCAATACCCAAGTCGCAGGATTGCGGATCTGCTCCTTGAGGGTTTTGGGGTAGGGATCCGCTTACCATTTTTTTCAGGGATAGTTTGTATGTGGGTGAATAATTTATCTTCGGTGGTGCAGCTTCTGCTGGTGGTCCAAGCAAAATCGGGGAAGGAGTTGCATTGGATTGGATTGCTGGTCCTTTCCCATTCCATCCTTTCGCTAATTTTGGCATTTCCCCATTAGGGTTGGTACCAAAAAAAGAAGCTTATCATTTAATTCATCATTTGTCGTTTCCCTATGGGGCATCGCTAAATGATGAAATTGATAAGGCTTTGTGCTCCGCTAAGTATGCTACCTTTGATTCAGCGGTGAATCTAGTGCATGGCTATAGCAACGGGGCTTTAATGGCAAAAACGGCTATCCAGTCTGCTTTTCGCCTATTGCCGGTACATCCATCTGCTTTTAGTTCTCTTGGTTTTCATTTTCAGGGTTCATTTTATATTGACGTTTACTGATGGGGTGTTCGTTATCCTGTTTTTATTTTGAAGTTTTTTCTTCCTTCCTAGAGTAGGTGGTAGTGGTTAGGAGCATACAGGGAGCTGTAATGCATTATTTAGACGATTTTTTATTCATTGGTCCAGTTAACTCTTCTGTTTGTTCAGATCTGTTAGAATCCTTTTTTAGTATTTGTTCTGGGTTTGGTGTTCCTTTAGCAGTTGATAAGACGTTTTTTCCGGTAAATTGTTAGGAGTATTTGGGCATTGTTATTGATTCTGTAAATGGTGAGTTTTGGCTGCCGGTACAGAAGGTGAATAGAATATGTTTTGCTATCATTATTTTGTTGGGTAAACGGAAAGCAACCGTAAAGGAAATTCCGTCATTATTGGGTCTTTTAGCTTTTGGCTCCAGAGTTATGCCGATGGGTCGTGATTTTTGTAGGCAATTAGCGGGTAAAGTCGCGGGTGTGCGTAACCCGGTATTTCATGTGCGTTTATGCAAGGAAGTTAAGGAAGATTTGTCAATTTGGTTGGAATTTTTTCAGCAGAATAATGGTCAATCGTATTGGCAGGAAGATTTTGTCTCGGCTCCTTCTTTGAATTTGTTTATAGACGCAGCGGGGTCTTGTGGATTTGGAGCTCATTGGAAGGGTCATTGGTGTGCGTCTAAATGACCATCCGTCATGGGTTGCGAATGGTGTGAAAAAAAACATTATTTTATTGAAGTCGTTTCCCGTTGTGGTGTATAAGAGGATTTTTCTGCACACTGACAATAAAGGGGTTTTGTTCGCGATTAACTGTTTGTCGTCCAAGTGTCAACTAGTTGTTAAATTGTTGCATCATTTAGTTTTGCTCTGTTTGAAATGGAATATTTGGGTTAAAGCTAGTCATATTCCGGGTGTTGATAACTCTATTGCTGACACGCTCTCTCGTTTTCAGTTTCAGGTTTTTCGCTTATTGGCGAGGGAGGCCGGCCTAAAAGGGGAGCTATGTCCTCTATATCTTTGGAATCTGATTTGGTCCTAGGTATGTTTTATCTGCAGCCTTCATTGGCCCCGGCTACTTGGTCAGATTACGTGCGTTCGTGGGGTAAGTGGTGCCGTTTTGTGAATTTTATGTGTTGGTCCCCTTTTGTAGGTGATGAAAGTTCGTCCTTATCCTTTTGTTTGTCTCTTTTTAAAGAGCATTTGGCACATGCAACAGTTGTGCAGGTTTTGTTAGGTGTTTCCTTTTTTCTTAGATTTTTGGGTGTTCCTGCTTTTTTGGATTATTTTATGGTTAGGCAAGTTTTGAAGGAGTATAAAACGGGTAATTGTTCTCCTGATAATAGGTGTCCTATCTCCCCCAGTTTGTTGTCTTTGTTATTAAAACTAAATGAGCCTTTAGTTTTTGCATGCATGTTTTTTGGTGCTTTCAGGATCAGTGAGATTTTACCTAAAAGTAGAGCATCTGATTTGGGTTTGGCCTGGGTGAACGTGCGTGTGCATAGTAATTATATTTAGTTTTTTCTTCCTCATTCTAAGACAGATCGGGCAGGTAAGGGTTCGTGGATCCGGGTGGGCAGAATCCAGTCGGGTGACATCTGCCCTGTAAGTATACTATCACGCTACTGGCACTGTAGACCAGCAGGTGGTGTTTTGTTTTTTATTCATGCTGATTCCTCACTGGAAACGCAATATCAATTTCATGCAATTTTGTACAAATGCTTTAAGGAATTGGGTTTAAAGGGTTTAAAATTCTTGTCTCATTCATTCAGGATTGGGGCAGCGACTACAGCGGCTTGTTTGGGGATGAGTAAATCACAGATTAAAAGGTTGGGAAGGTGGTCTTCTAACCGCTTTCAGCTCTATATTCGACCATCTCTTCATGTTATTTATTGCTGTTTGTTTTCTTGATACTTTTTACAGGAATCACCATATGGCTCGTCGGCCATTCCTTTGTACACTGGGCCCATAGAAGAGCCTTAGGAAGATTATACGGTGATAAACTTTCATGCTCCACAGATGATGTTCGGCTATTTGGTATAGTGTTAGAGTACTTTGTTGGGAAGGTGTGCTAGACGAGATCCTCGATGTGTTTTTTATAACCTGATCCTATTTTTCATGCGGGTGGTAATGACGTGGGTAAGGTAGACACTATTGAGTTGGCATTTAGTATGAAACGAACCTTAGTCAGTCAGGCGGCTGTTTCCCGACGACCGTCTGTTTTTTTCTGAAATGGTGCCGAGATTATTATGGACAAAATTAGAATCCGCGTAAACAGGATTATGGCTCATTTTATGCCACTAGTTTGGGGATTTTCTTTTAGACACATGGACTTGGAAGGAGGTTTGCCCGGCCCTTACTTTTTAGGTGAAATTCATCTTTCGGACATTGGCTTAGATATATGTAATTTGGATTTGCAGGCTATGATTAAATTAGCTGTGGGGGGGGGGGGGGGCATGCCACTTGTTTAGGTGGCATGGTCCGTTGGGTAAGGTCGCTCGCCAATAAGTGGCTAGTGGACGAGTTGATTCAGGTATTTAGGCCGAGCTTATGGCTGGCCTAATCAGTGGTTATTATTAATTGAATGTATATGGTTATACAATATCGAGCTGTTCTTTAATAAAGTTGGCCGTGGCCTAAATTTTTCCATTATATGGTGTGTCCATGTGTGTTTTTATTTTATTATTAGTAGGTTCAAGTTGGGTGAATGGGGTTCAGTATAATCTATAATCCCATGGGTATGCAATCCGGAAGGTGCGGTGCGAAATGGAGACATGAAACTGCTTCTGTGGGGTTTCTCTTCATGGCTCCGCACCGCAAAAAGATAGAACATGTTCTATTTTTTACGGTGTGGACGGATCATGGACCCATTCAAGTTGAATGTGTCTGGATCCGTTGTGGCAGCCACGCCAATAATGCCCGTGCATTGGGGACCACAAATTGCACGGAACAGCCGGGCAACGGCCGTGTGCATCAGACCTTACAATGTGGATTCTCCACTGTGGAAATGCTGCAGTGTCTCTGCCACATGTGGGTGCACCCTTTGGCTGATTCTCATGCAGAAAAAACGCAGCGTATTACAGTAGCAGCAAAGTGTATGAGATTACACTAATCTCATGTACACTTTGCAGATTTTTTCCATGTGGAAATTGACCTGCTGCGCGGATTTCAAAATATATAGCTAGTGTTGAGCGAACTTGTGTTTCAAGTTCAGCGTACAAAGTTCGGGTTATCTAAGTTATGGTCCGTGGTAGTGAAATCCATAACGGAATTCTTAGATAACCCGAACCTTGTAGGCCGAACGTGAAACACAAGTTCGCTCACCCCTATATATAGCATGTCAATTATATTTGTGGCTTTAGCTCTGGATTTCACCCTTTTCAATGGAAGGGTGAGATCTGCGGCAAAACCACATGAAAACCTTATAAAAATATGCAATTAGAGGAGAGGATATGAAGCAGAAACGCACATAAATCTGCAAGGAAATGTGTGCGTTTTTTATGTGCAAGTGGCCTTAGGCTTCATGTGCACAGCCGTGTCTGGTAATGACGTGGGTAAGGTAGACACTATTGAGTTGGCATTTAGTATGAAACGAACCTTAGTCAGTCAGGCGGCTGTTTCCCGACGACCGTCTGTTTTTTTCTGAAATGGTGCCGAGATTATTATGGACAAAATTAGAATCCGCGTAAACAGGATTATGGCTCATTTTATGCCACTAGTTTGGGGATTTTCTTTTAGACAGATGGACTTGGAAGGAGGTTTGCCCGGCCCTTACTTTTTAGGTGAAATTCATCTTTCGGACATTGGCTTAGATATATGTAATTTGGATTTGCAGGCTATGATTAAATTAGCTGTGGGGGGGGGGGGGGGGCATGCCACTTGTTTAGGTGGCATGGTCCGTTGGGTAAGGTCGCTCGCCAATAAGTGGCTAGTGGACGAGTTGATTCAGGTATTTAGGCCGAGCTTATGGCTGGCCTAATCAGTGGTTATTATTAATTGAATGTATATGGTTATACAATATCGAGCTGTTCTTTAATAAAGTTGGCCGTGGCCTAAATTTTTCCATTATATGGTGTGTCCATGTGTGTTTTTATTTTATTATTAGTAGGTTCAAGTTGGGTGAATGGGGTTCAGTATAATCTATAATCCCATGGGTATGCAATCCGGAAGGTGCGGTGCGAAATGGAGACATGAAACTGCTTCTGTGGGGTTTCTCTTCATGGCTCCGCACCGCAAAAAGATAGAACATGTTCTATTTTTTACGGTGTGGACGGATCATGGACCCATTCAAGTTGAATGTGTCTGGATCCGTTGTGGCAGCCACGCCAATAATGCCCGTGCATTGGGGACCACAAATTGCACGGAACAGCCGGGCAACGGCCGTGTGCATCAGACCTTACAATGTGGATTCTCCACTGTGGAAATGCTGCAGTGTCTCTGCCACATGTGGGTGCACCCTTTGGCTGATTCTCATGCAGAAAAAACGCAGCGTATTACAGTAGCAGCAAAGTGTATGAGATTACACTAATCTCATGTACACTTTGCAGATTTTTTCCATGTGGAAATTGACCTGCTGCGCGGATTTCAAAATATATAGCTAGTGTTGAGCGAACTTGTGTTTCAAGTTCAGCGTACAAAGTTCGGGTTATCTAAGTTATGGTCCGTGGTAGTGAAATCCATAACGGAATTCTTAGATAACCCGAACCTTGTAGGCCGAACGTGAAACACAAGTTCGCTCACCCCTATATATAGCATGTCAATTATATTTGTGGCTTTAGCTCTGGATTTCACCCTTTTCAATGGAAGGGTGAGATCTGCGGCAAAACCACATGAAAACCTTATAAAAATATGCAATTAGAGGAGAGGATATGAAGCAGAAACGCACATAAATCTGCAAGGAAATGTGTGCGTTTTTTATGTGCAAGTGGCCTTAGGCTTCATGTGCACAGCCGTGTCTGGTAATGACGTGGGTAAGGTAGACACTATTGAGTTGGCATTTAGTATGAAACGAACCTTAGTCAGTCAGGCGGCTGTTTCCCGACGACCGTCTGTTTTTTTCTGAAATGGTGCCGAGATTATTATGGACAAAATTAGAATCCGCGTAAACAGGATTATGGCTCATTTTATGCCACTAGTTTGGGGATTTTCTTTTAGACAGATGGACTTGGAAGGAGGTTTGCCCGGCCCTTACTTTTTAGGTGAAATTCATCTTTCGGACATTGGCTTAGATATATGTAATTTGGATTTGCAGGCTATGATTAAATTAGCTGTGGGGGGGGGGGGGGGGGCATGCCACTTGTTTAGGTGGCATGGTCCGTTGGGTAAGGTCGCTCGCCAATAAGTGGCTAGTGGACGAGTTGATTCAGGTATTTAGGCCGAGCTTATGGCTGGCCTAATCAGTGGTTATTATTAATTGAATGTATATGGTTATACAATATCGAGCTGTTCTTTAATAAAGTTGGCCGTGGCCTAAATTTTTCCATTATATGGTGTGTCCATGTGTGTTTTTATTTTATTATTAGTAGGTTCAAGTTGGGTGAATGGGGTTCAGTATAATCTATAATCCCATGGGTATGCAATCCGGAAGGTGCGGTGCGAAATGGAGACATGAAACTGCTTCTGTGGGGTTTCTCTTCATGGCTCCGCACCGCAAAAAGATAGAACATGTTCTATTTTTTACGGTGTGGACGGATCATGGACCCATTCAAGTTGAATGTGTCTGGATCCGTTGTGGCAGCCACGCCAATAATGCCCGTGCATTGGGGACCACAAATTGCACGGAACAGCCGGGCAACGGCCGTGTGCATCAGACCTTACAATGTGGATTCTCCACTGTGGAAATGCTGCAGTGTCTCTGCCACATGTGGGTGCACCCTTTGGCTGATTCTCATGCAGAAAAAACGCAGCGTATTACAGTAGCAGCAAAGTGTATGAGATTACACTAATCTCATGTACACTTTGCAGATTTTTTCCATGTGGAAATTGACCTGCTGCGCGGATTTCAAAATATATAGCTAGTGTTGAGCGAACTTGTGTTTCAAGTTCAGCGTACAAAGTTCGGGTTATCTAAGTTATGGTCCGTGGTAGTGAAATCCATAACGGAATTCTTAGATAACCCGAACCTTGTAGGCCGAACGTGAAACACAAGTTCGCTCACCCCTATATATAGCATGTCAATTATATTTGTGGCTTTAGCTCTGGATTTCACCCTTTTCAATGGAAGGGTGAGATCTGCGGCAAAACCACATGAAAACCTTATAAAAATATGCAATTAGAGGAGAGGATATGAAGCAGAAACGCACATAAATCTGCAAGGAAATGTGTGCGTTTTTTATGTGCAAGTGGCCTTAGGCTTCATGTGCACAGCCGTGTCTGTATTTGAGTCAGCAAACAACGGATTTGCAGAATACAGATAGTTTTCATGTGCATCCTGCATTTCTAAGGGTACTTTTACACTTGCATTGTGAAGATCCGGCAGGCAGTTCCGTCGCCAGAACTGCCTGCCGGAACCGGAAATCCATGTGCAAACGGATAGCATTTGTAGACGGATCTGTCTAACAAATGCATTGAAACACCGGATCCGTCTCTCTGGTGTCATCTGGAAAAACAGATCCGGTATATATTTTTTTAGCATTTTTAAATGTCTGCGCATGCGCAGACCGAAAAAACGGGTCCGTTTTGCAGGAACACTTGGTGCCGGATCCGGTATTAATGCATTTCAATTGAAAATAATGCACCTGATTTAGTGCCGCCGAGCACTTGTTATTGCCTACCACATCTATGCATTTTGCTTAACTTTAATAATTTAATTTATTTTCATTTTAAAGGATATCTTTTCCATTCACATGTCCGCAAAATGGGTCCTCATCCGTTCCACAATTTTGCGGAACGGGGCAGCCCCATTCATTTTCAATGGGGGCGGAATGTGCTGTCAGCATCCGCATTTGCAGATCTACATCCGCATTTGCGGATCCGCACTTTCGCATCTGTGCTTTCGTTTTTCGCAAAAAAATACAACATGTCCTATTCTTGTCCATAATTGCAGACAAGATTAGGCATTTTCTATTACAGTGCCGGCGATGTGGATCCGGCATTCCGGCAATTGTTTCGGAATTTTAAACTGAGAAAATACCGCAGCATGCTGCAGTATTTTCTCCGGCCAAATACCGTAAGAGTGACTATACTGAAGACATCCTGATGCATACTGAACGGATTGCTCTCCATTCAGAATGCATTAGGATAAAACTGATCAGTTTTGTCCGGTATTGAGCCCCTAGGACGGAACTCAATACCGGAAAACTTTAACGCAAGTGTGAAAGTACCCTAACATAGAAACAAAAAGAGCGTACGCAGCTTATCTTACAGATACTGGCCTTCCTGCAACTTTGCTAAAAAAAAAATACAACATTTTGGTAAATTTAGCACACCTTGGATAGTTAGTTTCAATGTGTATGATTAGCAGTCAAAGGGTTAAGACCCCTCTGGATTCCTCTGCACTTAGAACACTTCTAGCATTCTTGAAGCCCCCCTTCCCCCGCCAAACAAAGCACAACCTGCCAGGGGGAGCCGCCGGGCACACAATATCGCTCCTTGTTCACCAATTTATTCAGCGTCTGTGCCCAGTGTTTCACGGAAAGCCACACTCATTTCCTGACTCGGCTCTAGTTACAGACGAGCAGGGGAGACGAAGAAATGCAGCTCTCCTATGTCTCCTATCCCTCCACAGTCACTCAGCCTTTCCTCTGGGCATGTATATCATACACTGCGGTTATTGCTTAACGCGTGATAGCCGATGAAATAGCCAGATGCCGATACATTATGCCCGCCAGCCCACCCTGCTGTCCATTGACTACATGCGGTGCCTACCACATGATCTATGGGTGCATTCACACTGCTTTCCATCAGAGGTGTACAGTACATCAGAAGGATATTCCAGCATATACCTCAGACGGTTGCATCATATGTATGCTACTTCATGGGTATATAGTAGCGTAGGTCCATTGGCGGACTGGGCATAGACCCTACAGGGTAATTTCTCAGCAGGCCGATGCCAAGAGGGCCGCCCAAGCCCTCCTCTTGGCCACCAGCCAGGAATGTACATAAAGATCTGATACTCTCAGCATTAATTAATGTAGGAGCATCATACACTTTTGCACCTGGCCAGTGGACCCAGGTCCCCTCCTGAATTATACTGTATTACCATCCTCAGGACGAATATATAGTTTTAGGGTCCATTTACACGTCCGTGGTGTATTGCGGATCCGCGAATTGCAGACCTGCAATACACCCAGCCGACACCCCCCATAGAACTGTCTATTCTTGTCCGCAATTGCAGACAAGAATAAGACGTTCTATTTTTTTGCAGAGCTGCGGCCCGGAAGTTCGGGGTTGCGCTCTGGAAATACGGATGCGGAGAGCACATAGTGTGCCCTCCTTTTTGGGGACCACAAAGAGATTGGAGTAGAACCCGGGAAAACGGTCTTGCCCAGGAACCAGGATGATCATTCCCTGCCGCAGAAGGGGGAGAATAGCCTGAAAAAGGGAATGGGTGGCGGATGGGGAGGTCGGGGGAGTTGACAAAAAAAAACCAGGGCAGAGGGGGGGGGGGGCCTGAACTCCAGCTTGTAACCCTCTGAGATGACTTCTTTCACCCAGGCATCTGAAACGTGAGCCAGCCAGACGTGACGGAACAGATGAAGGCGGCTGCCCACCCAGTTGGGGGGTGCTGAAAGCCGCATGTCATGCAGAGAAAGTCTTGGGGGTATAGGACTTGGACCCCTGTTGGCGGGGACCCCAGGAAGGGCGAAGTTTAAAGGAAGGTTGCGCTTCTGATCCGGGGTAGCCTTTTCGGCTGGCGGCCTAGGGCTGGAAAAACTCTGAAAGGAGCGATAAAGAGGCCTACGCTTTTTCGACCTGTTGGAGCGCGCCCTGTTCTGTGGTAAATGAGTGCTCTTACCACCTGTAGCATCAGAGATGATCTCATCCAGGCGTTTTCAAAAAAGTCTGCTGCCGGTAAAGGGGAGGGCCATCAAGGCTCGTTGTGAGGCATTATCTGCCGCCCAGCAGGAGAGCCATAGGGTATGGCGAATAGCCACCAAGAGAGATGAGCAGCGGACCATAAGTCTGGTCGCGTCTAGAGAGGCTTCACAAACGTAGGAACTGGCCTGGGAGAGCTGACGTAGTTTGTTTGCCCACTCACCCATAGCTTTGCTCACCCATGTAGAGGCAAAAACTGGTCGCAGTGTTGTGCCCACTGCTTCAAAGGATGACTTCGCAAAAGATTCCAGTTTTTTATCCCTGTGTTCGGAAAATGAAGCCCCATCCGCCATAGGCAAGGTGGTATATTTAGCCAAGCGGGATACTGGAGGGTCAACAATAGTAGAGGACAACCACTTCTTTGTCAAATCCTCCAGAAAGGGGTATAGGACGTCTAGGCGTTTTGGCAAAGCAAAACGCCTGTCAGGGAAATTCTACTGCTTGGAAAGAGAGAAATCAAAATCCTAGTGGTTGGGGAAACACTTTGGCGAGCGATGGAACCGCCTGAAGGAAAAACTGGAGCTGGCCAAAGAGGTTGCAGGGTCTTCAACCTGTAAGGTTTCTATAACCACTGCAATGAGATTGTCTACTATAGAGGACAGTTTTGAAGATTGGTCCTCAGGAAGGACAAAGTCACGGGTGGGGGGAGCATCTTATATACCGGCACTACTGTGAAGGGGAGCATTATATGCTGGCACTAGGGTGAGGGGGGCCATTATGTACTGGCACTAGGGTGGGGGAAGCATTATGAACTGGCAATAGGGTGGAGGGGAGCCTGGAGCAATATTAACTGGTACTAGGGTGGGGGGAGCATTATATAATCATATACCGACTGTACAGGGGGAAGCATTATATACTGGCACTGGGGAGTGCATTGGATACTGGCTGTACAGGGGGAAGCATAATATACAGCAACAATGGGGGATGGAGGAGCATTATATACTTGATACTTGAACTACAGGGATACATTATATATACTGGCACTATGGGGAGCATATACTGTATATACTGGCACTATAGGGGGTGGAGGAGCATTATATACTATTACTACAGGGAGCATATACTGTATATACTGGCACTACAGAGGGGGGAGTATTATAGTTAGTACTTAGTATATAAGTATTATATGTTGGAGCTATTAGGGAGCTATATAATACAGAGAGCATTACAGGAGGGGCATTATAACTATTGGGGGCACTGGTGGCATTATTACTACCAGGGATACTGTGGGGGCATTATTATTACTGGGCACAATATAGAGGGCATTGCTACTCATTTTTTATGTATTATTATTATCACTGTTGGGAGCACTATTGCTAATGAGGGCAGTCTGGAAACAGTATTACTATGGGGGAGCTTTATCTTTCTGGCACTGTTTTTTCTGACACGCACCAGCCACCCACACAAACATCAGACCAGCTTGATAAAGGGCATACTCCAGTAAGGGCCTGAAACGTTGCATTACAATCTACTGATGTTGAAATGAACTAATAAAAGAAGCAATAATTAAAAAAAGACATTGGTGTGCTGTCTTCAACTATATTATATACCAGAATACGTATCCTTGGGTGGAGAGGGATCAACTTGGTGACGTGGACCCAAAAAAGCCATTAGGACGAGTGCGGTGACCACTATTTGATTCTACTGTTATTTCTGACAGTATAGTGTTTGTGGGCATGGGGGAGAAAAATGGGCACAGTATTGGGGTAGCAGCAGGATGGGTCTGTATAATTTGGGGGCTGATTTGCAAACTCTATAACAGTCCCCCATGTGCTATATAGTAATACTGATGTATTTTTATATAGCAGAAGGGGCAGGGGTGTACATAAAAATCACTGGGCCCCATGGCAAGAATCTGAATTGGGTCCCCTTGTAAGTGACTCATAGCACCCCTTAGGGCACGTGCACAACTAATGCAGAGGTTCCAGCAGAAGCCTCAGTTGCAGATTCTGGCAAAAACAAAGGGCAAAACACCGCTGCATGCGGGATCTCAACTGAGCCCATGATTGTGAAAGGGATCCGGCAGGTGCCAGCAGTGTTTGGCATATGCTGGATCTGGCGATTTTGGTATTCTGCTAGTATGCTGGAACAGAATACCGAAATCTGATCGCAAGTGATTACCTAGGCTTACCCGATGAACTGTGCCCGCTGCTGCTACTTTTTATACAGTGTGTCATCCTTCCCCCATGGACTGTGCCTGCTTTACCTCCTCCCCAATGCTGACTTACTGTTTGTGCTGCTGGCAGAGGGCAGTCAGGGCCTGGGGCGGATCTTCACGGAGCTGGTCTGGAATCTGGACTGGTGACGCTGCTGGATCAGGTACAGGTCCGGACTGGTCAGTCAGGTCACAGTGCGATGCGTGCTGGCAGAGGAACAGGGCAGGGACATTTTACAAAGTGCAGACACAGAAAACTAAAGGATTTAATCCAGTCACAACTGTCGTTTCTCTGAGTGCTGCAGAACCTCCTAATACAGACCTCAGCTGCTGCAGAACCTCCCAGAATGTCCAGGCTGTTATTATTGGATACAAGTGGATATTACACATAAGGCCGGGTTCACATCACTGTTTAGTTTTCTGTACGTCTGATCCGTCAGAAGAACAGAAAAATAAAGAAAAAAACAGATCCTTTATTTCAAGCACCATTTCTGCACATTTGGCGTCCGTTTGAGGCTAATTTCACACTAGTGTTTTTACTGGATCCGGCAGGGTTCAGCAAAAACGTTTCCGTTACTGATAATACAACCATCTGCATCCATTCTGAACAGATCCGGTTCTATTATCTTTAACATTGCCAAGACGGATCTGTCATGAACTCCATTGAAAGTCAATGGGGGACGGATCCGTTTTCTATTGTGTCAGAGAAAACTGATCCGTCCCCATTGACTTGCATTGGGGGTCATGCCGGATCCCTCTTGCTCCGCATGCCAGGACAGAAAGCAAACTACAACATGTTGCGGTTTGCTCTCCGGTATGGGAACGCAACTAAACGGAGCGGAATGCATTTTGGAGCATTCCATTCTGTCCAGTTCAGTTTTGTCCCCATTGACAATGAATGGGGACAAAACTGAAGCTTTTTTTTCCGGTATTAAGCCCCTATGACGGATCTCAATACCGGAAAACTAAAACGCTAGTGTAATAAGTAGCCTGAGCCATTTCCCTCTGAGATCCGTTATTTTAGATGGAAAAAAGTCCTGCACACAAAACAGAAAACTAAATGGTGATGTGAACCCAGCCTAAGAAGAGAGAACTACAACTCCCAGCATGCCCAGATTATTATAGGGCATCATTCAGTTGTACTAGGTGAATATCTTTAAAAGGAAAAAACTATCCAGTATGACCAGACATGTTATCGGGCATCAGTATACATTACAGAGAGGAGGTATAAAAGGAGAGAACTGCAACTCCCAGCATTACCAGATTGTACTAGGGCATAAGAAATTACATGGAAAGGAATATAATAGGACAGAACTACAACTCCCAGGTTTTATAGGATGTTATATGAGTTATCCCAGGACACCACTAACCTCTCCTCCAGGCACAACACAGAAGCCTTATCCCCTTACTGTCACGGCCTATGATATGTTGTGTGACACTTTCCTTCATTTGGTTGTCCGTGGCAACGTGTGGTGTTGAGTGCGTGTGGTGGCAGTGTCCCAGCCCTATGGCTGATCCCCAGGACATGATTGCCACACATGCCGTTGCCCGCGGCAACAGGTGAAGTGTGGGGTTTATGTGTGTATTCCCCTTTAAGTGGCCGTCTTCCCTTACCTTGTGTTTGAAGGGTTAATTCCCTTCTGTGTGTGTGAACACTGGGTGTGTTTGTTGGGTGTGGCTACTTGGGCCTATAAAGCCTCAGTGTTTAGCACGTGTCTGAGGGGTACTTCAGCCATGGTTAGCTGGAGCAGCCTCCTGTGTATTCCACCTGCCAGTGGGGGCCACTCTTGTGGTCATACTGTCACGGCTGAGGATGGGGAAAACCCTCAGCCGTGCGATGCCAGAAGATGTTAATGGCTGCTCGGCCAGGACGACAGAATTAGGGAGCAGGTCGGCCCATGCAGCTAGGAGTTAGGGACGGATTAGGGATGTATTAGGAGGTGACCTGCTCCCTAATTCTGTCGTCCTGGCCGAGCAGACATTAACATCTTCTGGCATCGCACGGCTGAGGGTTTTCCCCATCCTCAGCCGTGACAGTATGACCACAAGGGTGGCCCCCACTGGCAGGTGGAATACACAGGAGGCTGCTCCAGCTAACCATGGCTGAAGTACCCCTCAGACACGTGCTAAACACTGAGGCTTTATAGGCCCAAGTAGCCACACCCAACAAACACACCCAGTGTTCACACACACAGAAGGGAATTAACCCTTCAAACACAAGGTAACGGAAGATGGCCACTTAAAGGGGAATACACACATAAACCACACACTTCACCTGTTGCCGCGGGCAACGGCATGTGTGGCAATCATGTCCTAGGGATCAGCCATAGGGCTGGGACACTGCCACCACACGCACTCAACACCACACGTTGCCACAGACAACCAAATGAAGGAAAGTGTCACACAACATACCATAGGCCGTGACACTTACAGGGACATCCTACAGGTCTTTCGCCAGTCCTCTGCACTGGTCACATGATGATGACATCATCAAAGGTACTTCAGACTTCTGCTGCTCTGCAATTCCTTGGATTCCTGCAATGGTCACATGGTTGATGACATCAACAAAGGTCCTTCTCCACTTCTTACATTATCTTTTCACAGGTAGCTTTACAACTGTAATTAGTGGGCTGGGCCTAATCTTCACTGTGTGCCCCCTGGGGCCCCATAGCAGCTGCGTCGTCTGCCTCTATTGGAGGTACACCACTGAGAGGGGGCTACACACCCCTGACGAAAGAGATCTGCATGTTATGGTCTGAACCAAATGGAGTAGAAAAAGAAAGTGAAGAACTGGAATCCTTGGAGACATCAATTGTAAGTCTTCCCTCTGACAGCTTTTAAATGGGTTTTAATCTTTTTATTAGGACGTAATGTCACTATTAATTGCAATGTCCCACTACGTTTTTGGGTAGCCTGGCGGGGTTGGTGGCGGGATTGGGGAATGCATGTAGGACCCCGTTGCAGGGATGGGGGGTCGGGGCAGGGAGCGTTGGGGGGACTAGCGAGGTGGCGTCGCGGGATGCCGGGGCGGTTTCTGTACAGACGCAGGTCGGGGGTGAAGAGGTGGGGGAGAAGGTAGGTGATGGGGCCCAAGATGAGGTGTATGTGTGTTTTGAAGGGCCGTTAGGGGCGCATTTGAAACAAGAGGTGAGAGATAGGATTTGGAAAGGGGAATACATGGAGATTTTTTCTCTACTCCCGCTGGAGAGGTTTAATCTGGATAGGGAGCGGAAGGACGAGAAGAGGAAGGATGAGGATGAGAAGCGGCGGTACAGGTTGATACCGCGTACTTTTGGGAATTGGTTGCAAGAGTTTGCAATCTTAGCAAGCGTTGTTGGGGAGAAGAATCCGGAGTACTGCTCGACGTTGTTCTGTTATATGGATGCGATAGGGGAAGCTTACCGCGTGTACGGGGGGGTCGGTTGGTTAAGGTACGATGAGCAGTTTCGGCAGAGGAAAGAGGTCCGCCCAAATATGCGGTGGGACCATAAGGATATTGGCTTATGGATAAGGGTGACGTCGCCAGGGAGGCAGGTGCAGCCCTTTCAGGGGGAAGCAGGGGGGTCTGGGCAGTTTACATTGGCGTCCGCGTCCGCAAAGGGACAGTGCTTCCTGTTTAATGAGGGGGGATGTACGTTCAGAGCAAAGTGCAGATTCAAGCATGAATGTGCCAATTGCGGGGGGAATCATGGGGAAAACAGGTGTTTTAGGGGGGCTAAGCAGAGAGGGGGTGCGGAGGGTGCGGGGGGGGCTGAAAAAGGGTCGGACGCCGGTGCGGGTGGAAAGGACGAGTCCGTTCTTAGATAGATCCTAACCGGGAGGTGGCGGAATGGTTGTGGGAGGGGTTTACGGTTGGGTTTATCATTCCGTCGGATCCTTTGCCTGCTGTTTGGGGAGGGAAGAATCTGCGTTTGGCGTTGGAGCATGCTCAAGTGGTGGCGGATAAATTGGCCGGTGAGGTTCGGTTAGGGAAGATGGATGGGCCTTTTGATGCATCTCCGTTGGCGAATTTGAGGGTGGTACCAAAAAAGGAGCCGAATAAATTTCGTTTGATTCACCATCTTTCATTTCCGAAAGGGGCGTCGGTCAATGACGGTATTGACCCTGACATTTGTTTGGTGGTTTATACGTCGTTTGATGCGGCTGTGGGCTGGGTAAGGAAGTTGGGTCCTGGGATGCCATTGGCTAAAACGGAAATTGAGGCAGCGTTTTGCCTGATGCCGGTTAGTCCAGATAGTCTGCATTTGTTGGGATGTTGTTGGGAAGGGAAGTTTTTCGTGGATTGATGTTTACCTATGGGTTGTTCGGTATCTTGCGTGTTTTTTTAGAGGTTTCGTTCGTTTTTGGAATGGGTGGTGGTGGATGTGGCGGGTTGTTCATCCATCATTCACTATTTAGATGATTTTTTTGTGTTTGGCTCCGGCGAATTCGCGGGTGTGTGCGTTACTGTTGGGTTCATTGCAGGCAGTTTTTTCATCGTTTGGGGTTCCGTTAGCGGAGTATAAAATGGTTGGTCCTACAACCGAACTGAGTTTTGTTGGGGATCACTATTAATACGGTTAACATGGAATGTAGACTCCCTGATGATAAGGTGCGGGATTTGCGGGTAGCGGTGGAAAGGGCGGGGAAGGCAAGGAAGATTCGGTTGAAGGAGCTGCAATCGTTGGGGAAGCTGAACTTCGCCTGTCGCATTATGCTGATGGGCAGAATTTTTTGTAGGAGGTTGGCAGCGGCAATGGGGGGTGTGACGGCTCCGCACCATTTTATTAGGTTAGGGAAGGAATTGAAGACAAATTTGGAGGTGTGGGGCTGGTTTTTGCAACATTTTAATGGCAGGGCATTGGTCCTGCCGGAGGTGATGGATAATTTTGATTGAGTTATTTTCGGACGCCGCGGGTGGGGGGGGGGGGGGTTGAAGTGTATTGCCAAGGGCATTGGTGTGCAGGCAGGTGGCCTGAGTCTTGGGTGAGTAGGGGATGGGTTCGGAACTTGGCGTTATTGGAGCTTTTCCCGATAGTGTTGGCGGTGGTGTTGTGGGGTGATGAGTTTAGGGATAGGAAGATACGGTTGTCACAACCAGACAGCTGAGAAGCTCTGACAGAGGCCTTTCAGAACCTCCTCCTTGAGTTCTCTTTGTTGTGCTGTTCAGTTTCTCATCTCGTTAGCCTCTCTCAGCTGTCATGGAGTTGGACTGATTGCTTCCCTTTAAATCCCTCCCCATGGTGCATTGCTGGGCAGCTTATACTTCCTCCTGGAGTGTGTGTGCATGCTGACCTTGTTTTCCTGTCTGCTACAAAGTTAAGTGCTGAACATTTATCTGTTATTTTCTGTTTGCTGGATCCCAGGTGACCCTGACTCCCTCCGTGTCTGGAGTAGGGAGTCGGTGGTCGTGTCCCCTCACTATTGTAGGGTGTTCAGGGGTTATATAGTCGAGGTACGTGGATATGCAAAGCTCCACCTTTCGGATCTTTGCATAGGCTGAGCAGCCAGGGATAGTCTCAGGTCTTGTGCAGGGGTCTCCCTTTTGGTTCCTTAGCTTTGGATCCACTCAGTCGTTTGTGCATGTTGCTTTGTCTTGTTTCCTGTACACCGTCCGTGACATTATAAGCCGCCAAAACCGCCTCAAGCATGGATCCGGTTTCACTTTTGGCTGAACGCTTCCAGGGTCTTTCATTGGAGGTAGCTGATCTCCGTAAGACTTTTTCTCAGCTTCAAGTGACCGGTTCAGCTTGCGTTCATGGAGTTTGTTCTGAGCCTAAGATCTCGCTCCCGGATACGTTCTCCGGGGGTAGTGAGAATTTTGTGCGTTTTAGAGAGGCTTGCAAACTCCATTTTCGCCTTCTTCCCCATTCCTCTGGTGATGAGGAACGGAGGGTGGGGATCATTATATCGCTGCTCAGAGGTAACGCTCAGTCCTGGGCCTTTTCGCTGCCGGAGGGGGCACGGCCTCTCCGTTCAGTGGATGAATTCTTTTTAGCCCTGGGTCAGATATATGATGATCCGGATCGTATTGCTCTGGCTGAGTCTAGACTACGTCTATTATGCCAGGGTAAACAATCCGCAGAAATATACTGCTCAGAATTTCGGAGATGGGCAGTTGATACTGGTTGGAATGATGCTGCACTCCGAAGTCAATTTTGCCATGGTCTTTCAGAGGGATTGAAAGATGCATTTGCCTTTCATGAGAGGCCTATTTCTTTGGACTCTGCTATGTCTCAGGCCGTTCGTATTGACAGGCGTCTTAGAGAGAGAGGAGAGATGTCCCCTTCCTGTCATACTCAGTCCCAGGACAGTGCAGCGGTCCCATTCTGTGTGCAGGGGTCTCAGTCGCTGTCAGCCCCTTCTGAGCAGGAGCCCATGCAGCTGGGGTTGATTGCTTCTGACAATAGAAGATTCAGCTCGCATGGGAGGGTTTGTTTTTGTTGTGGAGGTATAAATCATTTGGCAAATATTTTTCCCTCTAGGAGATTCAGGCAGTTTTCTGGGAGTAATAAAGAAACAAACAGGAAAAAATCTTTTAAAAATGTTCCGTCTGTTACTATTGGCAGGGTTGAGGCGGAAATTGAAGGTTTTCCGTTTGCTTGTAGTTCCCGTTTTGTCCTGCCGGCTAGGGTGGCGCTAGAGAGCAAGAACATTTTTTGTGAGATTTTTGTGGATAGTGGAGCAGCTGTCAATCTCATTGATAATCAATTTGCGATAACTCATGGTTTCCAGGTGCGCACTTTGGGAAGGGATATTCCGGTTTTTGCTATTGATTCCGCTCCACTTTCTCAGAAATCATTAAAGGGCATAGTTCACAATATCCGTTTAATTGTGAGTGATGCTCATGTTGAGGATGTGTCATGTTTCGTCCTTAGCGGATTACCTACCCCTCTAGTGTTGGGGCTACCCTGGCTCACTAAACATAACCCCACCATTGATTGGCAAGCGAGGCAAATAAATAGTTGGAGTGACTTTTGCAGAGAGAATTGCCTCACTACATCTGTTTCTGAGGTTGCTACTAAGACTGTACCATCTTTTCTCTCTGAATTTTCGGATGTCTTCTCTGAGAGTGGAGTTCAGGATTTGCCCCCGCACAGGGAGTACGATTGCCCTATTAATCTCATCACAGGCGCCAAACTGCCTAAATCTCGTTTATACAATCTTTCCCAACCTGAGAGGATCGCTATGCGTGCTTATATCTCTGAGAGTCTGAGAAAAGGACACATACGACCCTCGAAGTCACCTGTTGCCGCTGGTTTTTAATTTGTTAAGAAAAAAGATGGTTCTTTAAGACCTTGTCTGGATTTCAGAGAGCTGAACAGTATCACTATTCGTGACCCTTATCCGCTTCCTCTGATCCCGGACCTGTTTAACCAGGTTGTTGGGGCTAAAGTCTTTTCCAAATTAGATCTAAGAGGGGCATACAACCTGGTCAGGGTCAGAGAAGGAGACGAATGGAAGACGGCCTTCAATACTCCTGAGGGCCATTTTGAGAATTTGGTTATGCCTTTTGGTTTGATGAATGCCCCAGCTGTTTTTCAGCATTTCGTGAACAGCATTTTTTATCATTTGATGGGAAAATTTGTATTAGTGTATTTGGATGACATTTTGATTTTTTCTCCCGATTTCAAAACTCATAAGGAACATTTACGTCAGGTCTTGCTCATCCTGCGGGAGAATAAATTATATGCGAAACTGGAAAAATGTGTGTTTGCGGTTCCAGAAATTCAATTTCTGGGGTTTCTTCTCTCCGCTTCTGGTTTTCGCAAGGACCCCGAGAAGGTCCGCGCTGTGCTTGAGTGGGAGCTTCCTGAGAATCAGAAGGCGCTGATGCGTTTTTTGGGCTTTGCCAATTATTACAGGAAGTTTATTTTGAATTATTCCTCTATTGTTAAACCACTCACTGATATGACCAGAAAGGGGGTAGATTTTTCTTCTTGGTCAGTAGAGGCGCGTAAGGCTTTTTCTAATATCAAGGAGAGTTTTGCTTCCGCTCCCATCTTGGTGCAACCTGATATTTCTTTACCCTTCATAGTTGAGGTTGATGCTTCTGAGGTGGGTGTGGGGGCGGTCTTGTCTCAGGGTTCCTCTCCTGCCAAATGGCGACCGTGTGCCTTTTTCTCGAAAAAACTCTCCTCCGCAGAGAGAAATTACGATGTGGGAGATAGGGAATTGTTGGCCATCAAGTTGGCTTTTGAGGAATGGCGCCATTGGCTAGAGGGAGCCAGACACCCTATTACCGTATTTACTGACCATAAAAATCTGGCCTACTTGGAGTCAGCCAAGCGTCTGAACCCAAGACAGGCCAGATGGTCTTTGTTCTTTTCTAGGTTTAATTTTGTGGTCACGTTCCGCCCTGAAGTTAAGAATGTGAAGGCAGATGCTCTGTCACGTTGTTTTCCGGGAGGCGGGAATTTTGAAGACCCGGGTCCCATTTTGGCTGAAGGTGTGGTGGTCTCTGCTCTTTTTTCTGAATTGGAGGCAGAGGTGCAGGCAGCCCAGTCAGAGGCTCCTGATCTTTGTCCTCCTGGGAGGTTGTTTGTGCCTCTCGCTTTAAGACACAAGATTTTTAAGGAACACCACGATACGGTCCTTGCTGGGCACCCGGGGGCAAGAGCCACACTGGATCTCATCGCTCGGAGATTCTGGTGGCCTGCGCTTCGTAAGTCGGTTGAGGGTTTTGTGGCAGCCTGCGAGACTTGCGCTCGTGCTAAAGTCCCTCATTCACGGCCATCAGGTCCTCTCCTTCCCTTACCCATTCCTTCCCGTCCTTGGACACATCTGTCCATGGACTTTATCACGGACCTGCCTCGTTCCTCGGGGAAGACTGTGATTCTGGTGGTGGTGGACCGTTTTAGCAAAATGGTGCATTTCATCCCTTCTCCTGGTTTGCCCAATGCTAAGATGCTGGCGCAGGCATTTATTGATCACATTGTCAAATTGCACGGTATTCCTTCAGACATAGTCTCTGATAGGGGCACGCAGTTTGTTTCCAGATTCTGGAAGGCTTTCTGTTCTCGCTTGGGGGTTCGGTTGTCATTCTCTTCTGCTTTCCACCCGCAGTCGAATGGCCAGACAGAGCGCATCAATCAGAATCTGGAGACATATCTGCGCTGTTTTGTGGCGGAGAATCAAAAGGATTGGTGTTCTTTTTTGTCCCTTGCTGAGTTTGCTTTAAATAACTGTCGTCAGGAGTCCTCTGATAAGTCGCCATTTTTTGGTGCATATGGGTTTCATCCGCAGTTTGGGACTTTTTCGGGAGAGGGGTCTTCTGGTTTACCTGATGAGGACAGATTCTCCTCGTCTTTGTCATCTATTTGGCAAAAGATTCAGGATAATCTAAAGAGCATGAGTGAGAGATATAAGCGTGTGGCAGATAAGAGACGTGTGCTTGGTCCGGACCTGAATGTTGGTGATCTGGTGTGGTTGTCTACCAAGAATGTCAAATTGAAGTTTCCCTCCTGGAAGTTGGGTCCTAGGTTTATTGGGCCTTACAAACTCCTGTCTGTCATCAATCCTGTTGCCTACCGTCTTGATCTTCCTCAGACTTGGAAGATCCATAATGTTTTTCATAAGTCCTTATTGAAACCTTATGTTCAACCCATTGTACCCTCGCCTTTGCCTCCTCCTCCGATTATGGTTGATGAGAATCTTAAATTTCAGGTCTCTAGGATTGTGGATTCTCGTCTTGTTCGCGGTTCTCTTCAGTACCTTGTTCATTGGGAGGGTTATGGTCCTGAGGAGAGGATGTGGGTCCCAGTGACGGACATTAAGGCCTCTCGTCTCATCAGGGCTTTCCATAGGTCCCATCCTGAGAAGGTGGGCTCTGAGTGTCCGGAGTCCACTCGTAGAGGGAGGGGTACTGTCACAACCAGACAGCTGAGAAGCTCTGACAGAGGCCTTTCAGAACCTCCTCCTTGAGTTCTCTTTGTTGTGCTGTTCAGTTTCTCATCTCGTTAGCCTCTCTCAGCTGTCATGGAGTTGGACTGATTGCTTCCCTTTAAATCCCTCCCCATGGTGCATTGCTGGGCGGCTTATACTTCCTCCTGGAGTGTGTGTGCATGCAGACCTTGTTTTCCTGTCTGCTACAAAGTTAAGTGCTGAACATTTATCTGTTATTTTCTGTTTGCTGGATCCCAGGTGACCCTGACTCCCTCCGTGTCTGGAGTAGGGAGTCGGTGGTCGTGTCCCCTCACTATTGTAGGGTGTTCAGGGGTTATATAGTCGAGGTACGTGAATATGCAAAGCTCCACCTTTCGGATCTTTGCATAGGCTGAGCAGCCAGGGATAGTCTCAGGTCTTGTGCAGGGGTCTCCCCTTTGTCTTGTTTCTTGTACACCGTCCAGTGACAACGGTTTTATTGTGACAACTTGGGGGTGGTGCAAGCGATCAATTTATTGACCGCTTCCTCCCCTCCTGTGGTGCGGTTGTTGCAGCATATGGTGTTACAGTGTCTGTCTCTTAATGCGTGGGTGGTTGCGTGTCATGTCCCGGGGGTGTCTAATTCAATTGCTGATGCTCTTTCTCGTTCACAGTGGGAGCAGTTTCGGCAGTTGGCACCGGAGGCGGACCTGGAAGGTTTGGTTTGTCTGGCGTCAATGTGGGAAATCTTGGAGGTACTGTAGCGGGACTGTTTAGGGCATCCCTGAGTGACGGGACGTGGGCGGCGTATGAGAGTGCTTGGGCTGGTTGGGAGAGGTGGTGTGCGGGACTAGGGGTTGAGGGGGAAGAGGTTTGTTTGTTGTTGTTTTTAGGTTAAATGAAGGAGGAGGGGTGGTCGGTGGCGCAGGTTAACAGGTGCGTAGCTGGATTAGCTTTCGGGTTTAAGTTCAGGGGTTTAGTGGATTTGTCTAAGACATTTTTGGTTAAACAGGTCTTGAGGGGTTGGAGGCGAGGTAGGCGGTATCAGGATGGCAGGAGGCCCATATCGTTTGAGTTACTGTTGGGTATGGGGAGGCAGGTTGACGTGGTATGTTTTTCGGTAGGGGAAGGGCGGTTGTTTAAGGTGGCTTTCTCATTGGCGTTTTTTGGTGCTTTTCGGTTGGGCGAATTGGTAAGCAGGAGTGTGCGGTGTGTGGGAGGTTTGTATGTGGAGGACGTAGATGTGGGAGGGGACAGGGTGTTAATCTGGTTGAGGGGGTCCAAGACAGATATGGAAGGCAGGGGTTGTAGGGTCACTTTGTTTGCTGTGCCTGGGTGCATAATGTGTCCGGTGGCCTCCCTGGTGGACTTTAGGAGGGGTGCTAGTTTTGTGGAAGGCAAGGACGGATTGTTTTTATCTAGATATCAATTTGTGGCGGTGTTGAAGAAGTGTTTGGCTGGTATGGGGGTGGATTCGGCGAGGTATACGGGGCATTCATTTAGGATCGGGGCTGCGACTGAAGCAGCTAGGTTGTGGTTGAGTTATGAGCAGAATATGAAGATAGGTAGGTGGGAATCTGTAAGATTTAGATCGTACGTCAGGTTGGATCGTTTGGTGTGAGAGGGGGTAATGAGGGGCAGGATGTTTAATGTGTTTTTTTGTTGTTTCAGGTTCTTCGGCAGCGCTTGTTGGATCCTTGGACACTCCTTCGTGTGGTGGGGTGCGCTTAGGGCGGATGTTAGAAAGCAGGGTCGACAGTTGGGGTTGGCTGAGGAAGTTGCAGTGGTAAGGTGGTTAGGGTTTAGGGGCATGTTATGGGGGGGGGATTTGTGCGTTTGGATCGGGCTCCGGATGTGCTGGTGGTGCATTGTGGGGGTAATGATTTGGGGGTTACGCTGGTGCGTAACCTGATTCGAGATGTTAAATTTGATTTCTTGAGGCTTTGGTCGCTGTTTCCTGGAATATTGGTGGTGTGGTCGGACATTGTTACTAGTAGGAAGTGGAGGGAGGCACGGTTGGTCGATAGAATCAACAAGGCTCGGATAAAAGTTAATAGGGCTATCGGGAAATTTGTGGCGAGGCATGGGGCGGTTGCAGTCCGGCATAGGGAGTTGGAGGATGGGGTGGGGGAATTCTGGAGGAGGGATGGAGTTCATTTGAAAATAATCAATGCCCACCGCGGGCATTGATTTATGGTCATTGGGGTTGCAGGATGGAATTGAAAGAGCCCTGGTTGGGTGGGGGTCAAGTTGCGCGTTGTTGGCGGCAGGAGGTACTGGAAGCTGGGAGTACGGATCGGGATTTGAGGTTGAGAGGGCCCCTTATGGTGGGGGCTGGACTCTCATGGTGGGACTTACCTGTTTGGTTTGGTGAGGCATCCACCATCCGAGCTAGTATACTGCGGCTGGAGGCAAGGTGGATTTGCCTTGTGGTTGTGTAGGTGGACAATTTGGGGGGTTCCAGGATCTCCTTCGTCTGTGGTTATGTTATTATATATGTTATGTATTTATGTTAATAATAAATGGCTGCTGTGGCCAATTAAATCCATTTATGGAGTTGTGTGGTTATTTTAGGGATAATGGGGGAGTTGATCGGGGGGAGGACAGGTGGAACATGGTAGGTAAAGGAGGTGTGGTAAGACAACCAATACCTTAATCAAGAAAAGGAGATGTGGCTGAGAGGAGTCTTAAAATGCACAAAATGCAGTAACAAGACCACCCTATAAGGCACCCCTTTAGAGCCTCCAGTAGTAATGCCCCCTAGAGTGTCCTCAGCAGTTATAAGGCCCCTTATAGTAGCCCTGGTATTTACAAAGCTCTCCTTTAGTGCCCACAATATTTATAATGCCCCCTGCAGTGTCCCATGTAGTTATAATGCTCCCTGCAGTGCCCTTTGTAATTATAATGCCCCCTGCAATGCTCCTGTAGTTAAAAAGTCCCCTGCAGTTATAACCCCTGTAGTGCCCCCTGTATTATAATGCCTCCCTGTAGTGCCTCGGCCTATATTAGTGCCCCATGTATTATAATGCCCCCCACATAGTGCTCCAGACTGTATTAATGGCCCCAGTGGTACCTCATGTATTATAATGCCCCCCCCCCCTTTAATCACTTTAGTCTGTATTAATGTCCCCAGTATTGCCCCATGAATTATAATGCCTCCTCCTAGTACTCTGACGTGCATTAGTGCCCACATATTAAAAAAAACACTCACCTGACTCCTGTCCTCCGCCGATGTCTGCTCCTCCTACACTGTCCAGCAACACAATGTGGATGTAACCGCATCGTGCATGCTGGAGAGTGCAGGGTGTGCTCCTATTATCGGGGGAATGCCTAGGTGAGTAGTGTATTTTTTTTCCCATTTTATTAACTGAAGGGGCACTACTGAAAGGGGGGTATAAACTACTGTAGGGGAACGGTGTGGGCATATGTATAATGTGAGTATAACTACTGTGAGGGGGGCACAATGTAGGCATAACTACTGTGTTGGCATAACTACTGTGAGGGGGCACAATGACGAAATTACTACTGTGAAGTAGGCACATGTGGGCATAACTACTGTGAGGGGTACAATATGGGCATAACTACTGTGAGGGGGCACAATGTGGGCGTAACTACTGTGAGGGGGCACAATGTGGGCATAACTACTGTGAGGGGACACAATGTGGACATAACTACTGTGAAGGGGATACAGTGTACATATAACTTCTGTGTGGGGGCACAAAGGGGACTTGGCGGAATTGGGCCTGTTGAGTTAGAGGTGTGGCTTCGCTTTAATAAATTATGTCTCTCTTTGTGATTTTCAAAAGTTATGCCTAACGGATACATCAGGTTTCTGCTTTTTATCTAGTAAAATAGGACAGCAGGCTATGCTATTCTATTCTGGTTAGGTGTGACGGAAGCCTATCATAACAAACCTGAATGCCAGTAATACCCGAGGCAAATGCCTTCCTCACAATACAGCTCCATGTGAACATACCCTGCATACAGTTATTTAATCCTCTGGATAAAGTAAGGAGACATCATACAGCAGATATTGTATACGGGCCTGACAGCTGAAGTCACACAATAGAAAATCCCATCCAGCTCACCGCTCAATATTTGCACACAGGGTCCTGAATGCTGTAGCACTTCCACCACATAATGACAGGTCCATGATGCAAATATCTGTGAATGTATATGTTGGCTCCATGTAAGAATGTATACTGAATGTGAGAGATGTCAGCGTCTTATTAGAAAATATCCAACGCTCTGCTCCCACCTCTATCAAACAGAATGCTGATCAAGCTCCGTACACATGCAGCACCTGACCTGCTGCTGCCATGCCTTCTTGTATGATGGAAATCGATTTTATTACTCTAAATCAGGGATGCTCCTCCAGCTGTTGAAAAACTACAATTCCCAGCATGCCCTAATAGCTGTCGTTTTGTCCAGGCATGCTGGGAGTTGTAGTTTAGCAACAGCTGCAGGCCCACAGATTAGGCATCCCTGCTCTAAATGTAGTGTACGGGAGAGTAATACCCCGTCACTACAGAAGGGTCACTTGGGTACTGTCGTTCCCCCTGTATTTATGGGGAGGTTGGTATAAAATATCTTGTTAATGTAATGCTATGTACTTCCTGTTACTGTGAAATGTGCATGTGCAGGCCGGCTAGGGTGTCATTCCAGCTCTGAGTCACTAGAGGGAGCTAGGGAACCCTAGTTTATATAAGGCCCAGTCAGGAAGTAGTAGGAGGTCAGACAGTGGGAAAAGGAGTCAGAGATGATCCTGTGTCTGAGTCAAGGCCAGGCTATGGGCCTGTGAGAGTAGAGCAGGCCTGAAGCCTGCCGACTAGGAGAGGGTAGTAAACCCTGTAACCGGGTTCCGGATCCAAGGAAAAGGTTCCCCTCCTGAGTCATCATCCGTTTAGCTGAAACATCATAAGCAAGCAACCAGCCGGGACACAGAATACTACAGAGGCCGATCAGATAAAGCAAGAGGTACTCAAGATAACAGAGGAGGTACTAGATAAGGACAGCTTCAAGGATACGCCAGATAGAGGGCATTGGACCTTGGAGAATAAGTCACATGTTTCAGGACCAGTCAGGAATAGTGTGCAAGCCGCCTGTACTGCATCTCCTGTAATTAACACTCTGTAAAGAACATTGCTAAGACCGGCCATTCTGTACTTCTAAGAACCAGCTGTATTCAAATAGAAACCAACTGTCTTCCATGGAACTGCGCTTCCAACTGCGTCCATGTGTAATTATCACTGACATTCAGTAAAGTTCCAGTTTTGGTTGGTTAACCCGTGGTTGCTTCATTCTTCTACATTACTATACACGGCGTGTCACCGTTTAATTGACACTGGCGTCACGAACATTAAATAAATTGAGGTTGTGCGCTCAGGGTCCTCACGCCCACTCACCACCATGTCTTCAGGTACGTTCTACACTGATATCTCTCTGTCCTAACTCCTGCTAGTGACTCTGCACGTATCCATAGTGAGTCTCTCCATACATCCATGGTAACTATTGTTTACATTGTGATTTCCATCAGAGAATTTCACTTCCATGGTTTGCTGTTTTACGGTTTTAATGCCATGTGTGGATACGTTGTGCCTTTCCCCTGCCATCAACAGGGCTAATTGCATTATTTGTTTGTAGATATTGTGTAGAACCTTCATATTGGGCCATTTTGGTCACCTTTAAACGCACATCAGCACTTTATTTTGGTACCTGTTAATGTGTCATCATTCACAGACACTTTGGTGAACTGTGGCGTCCGTGACCCTGCGCTTCTCCGTACTCTTGTAATTCTGTAGTAGCTCCATCTTTTGTACTTTATCAATAAATTTACATTTTTTATACCATTCTCCACTTGTTAGTTTTGGTTTACCTTGGATGTCATACAAGTGGTATTTGTAAACTGTCTAGTCGACAGGTGGCCTTTTGTAGGTTAATAACATTAAATACCTGCCTGTTCCAGTATTTGCCCAGATTTGAAGACGACAGTGGATCCCAGGTTAGTGGGTAAATCTGCACTACAAAGTCCAGCATACACTACTGACCCCCTGGGACACTGCATAAATAATAGAAAGAAAATAAAAGTCTTGAAGACAGGACACCAATAAATGGAGAGCAAAAATAGAAGAGTCATCCGAGACAACTTAGTTCTCTTTATCAGAAAGGGTATACCAAAATAACTACCGGTATATACTGAATATTGTGGGGACTCGCTCTGGTAGACAGGATTAGCTGACGCAGTATAGAGGCAACAACAAGTTCTTAGGATCAAACAATTCAGTGTTTTATTCACACTTTAGGCAAGTGACAAAACAAGCAGTCATATTCAAAGAAAGTTACCTTGCTGTGTTGGTGGTAATTCACACCATGCGGCAATTCTGCCTCAACGAGTTCTGATAGCGCCAAACAGGTAGCAACCCTTCATCCAGACACAAGGCTCCCAAATGCCAACACAGAGACATGGCTTTTGAGCCCAGCTGCCTATTTAAGGACAGCCAGGTGCTGCCAAAACCCGGATCGGCATTTAAAATCCAGTCCGGTATTTGACCTCACCTGGCTGTAAATCAGCCCAGCAGCACATGCTGTTTTCCCAGCCCAGCAGCACATGCTGTTTTCCCAGCCCAGCAGCACATGCTGTTTTCCCAGACCAAACCTCTCACTGTGTCACTATATCTATATATATATATATACATATATATATATATATATATATATACACACACTGGACAAGAATATAAACGCAACACTTTCGGGTTTGCTCCCATTTTGCATGAGCTGAACTCAAAGATCTGAAATTTTTTCTAAATACACAAAAAAAACATTAGTCCCAAATATTGTTCGCAAATCTGTCTAAATCTGTGTTAGTGAGCACTTTTCCTTTGCCAAGATAATCCATCTCACCTCACATGTGTGGCATATCAAGGTGCTGATTAGACAGCATGAATATTTATATATATATATATATATATATATATATATATAATTTTTTTTACTATATACTGTGTATATGGCAGGACCATTTTAGTAAATTACATTTCTGGAGTTTCCTTTCTTAGAACAGTGTTCAGGTCTTCTGTTATTCCTTCTGGAAATATATGAATAAATAGTGTTAACAGTTTGGGTGTGTGTGCCTGCACAGTCTCACCTTCTTCAATGAGTGCTGACACTGGCACACTGTACAGGGAAACACTTATGTGATAAGGGCAATAGTAATATCCAATAATTAACTTATTCATACATTTCTGGGAGAAATGAGAGAGGAATCGCACAATGTAAAGTTCTAGAAAGATTATTCAGGATCATTATTTTATGGGAAATACAAGTTTTACTAAAGGTTATCCCATAATTCATGTAACAAAAGGAAGAAAAAAAGCATATAGTATATAGTATAGTATATCACTTTCTAACTATGCTAGAATCAACCCTGTACCTCACATGGACCCAGAGCTCTCCCTATTCATTGCTCCAATTGCTCTGTAGGATTTATGTCAAGTTGTCAGCTCAGGGGGCATGTCCTGTCTGCTTCAGCTGGTGTGGTGACATTAGAAAGATGAAACTGAGCATGCATGTCCACCTCAGTGAGGTGGATAGAGGTATTAAATAAAGAGCAAGCAGCAGGTGGTGCTATAACTCTCTGGCTATACAACATTTTTTATTAAAAACTGCAGAATATTTTTCATGGGATATCCCCTTTAAATACAGCAATCATTGTTACTGTAAAAGGCCATGAGTACTTATAATTAGCTTACAGATAAGCAGTGTGAACGTTTTATTGATGCCCTCACTATCTCTGGAGCAGATTCTCTAGGCAGAGAACTACTGAAGAATACCATATCCGGAATCTCTGGACACTGCCGCATACCGCCTAATCCCCACTGACTATTATGGAATCCTTTGGAGATCTGGATGTATTCCGGCATTAATGCCAGCTTTCAGCTGTACAAAACATACTGCATGCAGCGGGATTTGTATGGCTAAAAGCCACCATTTATGCCAGAAACCAGCCAGATCCCAGCAATCCCTGATACAGTAAACTCTGCTAGAATCATGAAGTTCTTGCCGCATTTGTGAACCAAGCCTACAATCATGTAACATGCTTAAAGAGGACCTTTCATCTGTTTGGACTTTACAGAATAAATACCTGGCACTGTAGTGCATGTTTGCTAGATGACAGCCAGGTGAGCTATTTTTTCTCAATGGCTGCGACGCAGTCCGCTGTGATTGGACAGCTCACAGCCAGGGAGAAGGAGACGCCCACTGGGAAACACTGGTGTCTCCCCCTTCCTGTGGCGGTGCTACTGATTAGCATACAAGGTGCTAAAACAGAACGGGGGCACAGTGGCACAACGGAGCAGTGTATCTGAAAAAATGTGAAAAAATTATGAAAGGTCTTCTTTAAATCCTTGGGACAAATTCAGTCCTGATTTTAATGGGTCAAAGAGTGTTACAGGCAGCGAGTGTGAAACAACTATACCAACCAACCGGTTTGGCTTAGGGTTAACTCTTAAGGGCATTATCCTGGCAGTCCTCCTGTATTCACTCTTTAACCCCTATACAGGGATACAGACTTTGCTGCAGAGGTCCACTACCTCTTGAGATAATCCCGGTGTGGTTGGTGGCTGACTCATGGGGATCAAAGCCACTAGCAAGAAGCACCAAAGGATCAGGCAATAAGAGTAGTCGGAGATGAACCAAGGTCAGGTCAGGCAGCATACAAGCACATCCAAGAGACAAGTCCGAGGTCACAGCAGATGGCAATAGGGCAATCTGATAAAAAATGCCTGAGGTCCGCACAGGTGGAAAGAAGTCAGAGTAGGTAGTCAGAGAATGGTACATGGGTAGTCAGACAGAGCATACACCTAGGATACCTAAAGCCCAGGAACCCTCCAACTGGGGAAGGTGCCTTATAGGACAGCCAGCCATAAGCTGGAGAAAAAATTGGTAGGTGGCTGACTCATGGGGGTCAGAGATACTGACGAAAAGCACCCAAGGATCAGGCAATAAGAGTAGTCTGGAGATGGACCAAGGTCAGGGCAGGCAGCGTACAACCGCATCCAAGAGACAAGTCTCGGTAAGGCAGAAATAGGGCAATCTGAGAAAAAGGCAAAAGGTCAGGACAGGCAGAAAGAAGCCAGAGTACAGTAGGTAGGTGGTGGTACATAGGTAGCCAGACAGAGTATACACCTTTATTGGTTACTAGAGACTAGGAAACCAAAAGCTCAGGCACCCTCCCACTGGGGAAGGTGCCTTATATACCTTGGGATAGCCAGCCATAAGCTGGGAAAAAATGTTATCTGTGCACCCTGGCTCTTTAAGAGGCTGAGAGTGAGCACGGGTCCTATGGAATAAGCCTGACTGGGTTCTTCACACTAGAGCACAGGCCACAGCCTGCAGAAAGCACAGGAGGAACTGATGGCCTAACCGCCACTGGCTAGAGGAGGACAGACAGACCTGGAAAGTAGCTGGTTGAGTAGCGCATTGCTTGTGCCCGCAAGTATGAGCGGAGCAGCAGCGGGCAAGGGACTCAACAAAGACTGTCATCAATTTTATTCCCAATTTTTCTGGCTCTTTGGGATTTGAATTTGCCTTTTAATATGATATGTTTTTCTTTGTGTCCTGTAGAGAATCCCATAGGACATCAGAATCAGGTACACAACATTGGATGTAAAACATGTGAATGTCCCAGGAATCTTACAGTCCTTCTGCATGTCCATATCCTGTTTTTGGTCATTATATAAAATATAATAAGGCTCTTTCTTGTGGGTCAGAGGGTAATGACCTCTGATTGGTCAGATATGGAAGTTGTCTGCAATATAGCAGGGGGGATCTATGAATATTGGAGCAGATATACTAGAAGGCTAGTCTTACACTTTCTGACATAATTTATAGTAAAGGTAGCCATACACAGTCAACAGCTGGCAGCTAGTCCCCCCATGCACATACAGTACAGACCAAAAGTTTGGACACACCTTCTCATTCAAAGAGTTTTCTTTATTTTCATGACTATGAAAATTGTAGATTCACACTAAAGGCATGAAAACTATGAATTTACACATGTGGAATTATATACATAACAAAAAAGTGTGAAACAACTGAAAATATGCCATATTCAAGGTTCTTCAAAGTAGCCACCTTTTGCTTTGATTACTGCTTTGCACACTCTTGGCATTCTCTTGATGAGCTTCAAGAGGTAGTCACCTGAAATGATTTTCACTTAACAGGTGTGCCCTGTCAGGTTAAATAAGTGGGATTTCTTGCCTTATAAATGGAGTTGGGACCATCAGTTGCGTTGTGGAGAAGTCAGGTGGATACACAGCTGATAGTCCTACTGAATAGACTGTTAGAATTTGTATTATGGCAAGAAAAAAGTAGCTAAGTAAAGAAAAACGAGTGGCCATCATTACTTTAAGAAATGAAGGTCAGTCAGTCCGAAAAATTGGGAAAACTTTGAAAGTGTCCCCAAGTGCAGTCACAAAAACCATCAAGCGCTACAAAGAAACTGGCTGACATGCGGACCGCCCCAGGAAAGGAAGATCAAGAGTCACCTGTGCTGCGGAGGATAAGTTCATCCGAGTCACCAGCCTCAGAAATTGCAGGTTAACAGCAGCTCAGATTAGAGACCAGGTCAATGCCACACAGAGTTCTAGCAGCAGACACATCTCTAGAACAACTGTTAAGAGGAGACTGTGTGAATCAGGCCTTCATGGTAGAATATCTGCTAGGAAACCACTGCTAAGGACAGGCAACAAGCAGAAGAGACTTGTTTGGGCTAAAGAACACAAGGAATGGACATTAGACCAGTGGAAATCTGTGCTTTGGTCTGATGAGTCCAAATTTGAGATCTTTGGTTCCAACCACCGTGTCTTTGTGCGATGCAGAAAAGGTGAACGGATGGACTCTACATGCCTGGTTCCCACCGTGAAGCATGGAGGAGGAGGTGTGATGGTGTGGGGGTGCTTTGCTGGTGACACTGTTGGGGATTTATTCAAAATTGAAGGCATACTGAACCAGCATGGCTACCACAGCATCTTGCAGCGGCATGCTATTCCATCCGGTTTGCGTTTAGTTGGACCATCATTTATTTTTCAACAGGACAATGACCCCAAACACACCTCCAGGCTCTGTAAGGGCTATTTGACCATGAAGGAGAGTGATGGGGTGCTGCAGCCAGATGACCTGGCCTCCACAGTCACCGGACCTGAACCCAATCGAGATGGTTTGGGGTTAGCTGGACCGCAGAGTGAAGGCAAAAGGGCTAACAAGTGCTAAGCATCTCTGGGAACTCCTTCAAGACTGTTGGAAGACCATTTCAGGTGACTACCTCTTGAAGCTCATCAAGAGAATGCCAAGAGTGTGCAAAGCAGTAATCAAAGCAAAAGGTGGCTACTTAGAACCTAGAATATGACATATTTTCAGTTGTTTCACACTTTTTTGTTATGTATATAATTCCACATGTGTTAATTCATAGTTTTGATGCCTTCAGTGTGAATCTACAATTTTCATAGTCATGAAAATAAAGAAAACTCTTTGAATGAGAAGGTGTGTCCAAACTTTTGGTCTGTACTTTACATATTCGATTTGGCCGAGCCTGTGTGTGTTGTTGATGAAGAGAGAGGAGAAAGACGCTGCCAGACACCACTGGCGGTAATTTATCTCCTAGAGAACAAAAGGATTGGGCAAAAAAATTCTGTTTGCCCAGTCCTTCTATCTCATGACTTCATGTGTACACAAATGCGTATGGTGGCCTTAGGTCTGACAGGCTGCAGAAAGCCATTACACCCATCCAGCTAAGTCCCGTCAATTTTTCTCATCAGTTTTGAAAACTTGAGAGAGATGTAAAGTCTCAAATTATTATTATTATTATTATTTATTATTTAAGCGCCATTCATTCCATAGCGCTGTACATATGATAAGCGGTGCACATACATAACAGACAATTGTACTAATCATAAACAAGATGAGTTACAAACTGGTACAGAAGGAGAGAGGGCCCTGCCCGTGAGGGCTTACAATCTACATGGTATGGGAGAAGGACACAGTAGGTGCGGGTTGAGTTGGTCATGGCGGTATAGAGGCAGCAGGGTCATTGGTTGTAGGCTTGTCTGAAGAGGTGGGTTTTCAGGTTTCTTTTGTAGGATTCCACTGTAGGTGAGAGTCTGATATGTTGGGGTAGCGAGTTCCAGAGTATGGGGGATGCACGGGAGAAATCTTGGAGTCGATTGTGGGAAGAGGCGATAAGAGGAGAGGAGAGAAGGAGGTCTTGTGAGGATCGGAGAGTGCGTGTGGGGATGTATCGGGAAAGTAGCTCAGAGATGTAGGGAGGGGACAGGTTATGGACGGCCTTGTATGTGTATGTCAGTACTTTGAAGTGGATTCGTTGGGCAATGGGGAGCCAGTGAAGGGATTGGCAGAGGGGAGAGGCAGAGGAGTAATAAGGTGAGAGGTGGATTAGTCGGGCAGCGGAGTTGAGGATAGATTGGAGGGGTGCGAGGGTGCTAGATGGAAGGCCACAGAGGAGGATGTTGCAGTAGTCTAGGCGGGAGATAATGAGGGCATGTACGAGCATTTTCGCAGATTCAAAGTTAAGGAAAGCACGGATGCGGGAGATGTTTTTGAGTTGGAGGCGGCAGGTGGTGGAAAGGGCTTGGATGTGCGGTCGGAAGGAAAGGGCAGAATCTAAGGTCACTCCAAGGCAGCGGGCTTTTTTGACTGGGGATAATGTGCAGCCATTGATCGTGATAGATAGGTCTGTTGGGGGGGTTGAACAAGATGGGGGAAAGATTATGAATTCTGTCTTATCCATGTTAAGTTTAAGAAAGCGAGAGGCGAAGAAGGATGATATAGAAGATAGACATTGTGGGATTCTTGATAGTAAGATGGTGATGTCTGGACCAGAAAGGTAGATTTGTGTGTCATCAGCATAGGAGTGATACTGAAAGCCATGGGACTCTATGAGCTGTCCCAGGCCAAAAGTGTAGATTGAGAAGAGCAGGGGTCCTAGGACAGAGCCTTGCGGGACACCAACAGAGAGGGCATGAGACGAGGAGGTGGTGCGGGAGTGGGAGACGCTAAACGTCCGGTCTGTGAGGTATGATGTGATCCAGGAGAGAGCCAGGTCAGTGATGCCAAGAGATGAGAGAGTTTGCAACAGAAGGGTGTGGTCAACAGTGTCGAAGGCAGAGGACAGGTCAAGGAGAAGGAGGACAGAGTATTGTTTCTTGGTTTTGGCTGTCAGTAGGTCATTGGTGACTTTGGTAAGGGCAGTCTCGGTCGAGTGGTGGGTTCGGAAGCCGGATTGTAGGCGGTCAAAGAGGGAGCAAGAGGAGAGGTGGGAGGACAGTTCAGAATGGACATGTTGTTCAAGTAGCTTTGAGGCATACGGAAGAAGTGATATGGGGCGATAACTGGACAGGGAAGATGGGTCAAGTGAAGGCTTTTTGAGGATGGGTGTAATGGTAGCATGTTTAAAAGCAGAGGGGAAGACACCAGAGTTTAGTGATAGATTGAAGAGATGAGTTAGGGCTGGGATAAACACTGGGGTGAGGTTAGGGATGAGGTGGGATGGGATTGGGTCAAGTGCACAGGTGGTGAGATGTGATCTGGAGAGTAGAGTGGAGAGTTTTTCTTCTGTAATGGTGGAGAAGCGGGTTTTAGGGGGAGAGGACCGAGCAGATGTGTAGAGGGTCTGTGGGGACTGTGTAGTAAAGCTTTCTCTGATGTGGACTATCTTTTGTTTGAAATATTTGGCAAAGTCCTCAGCTGAGAAGAGAGGAGAGGGTGGGGGCGCTGGGGGGCGGAGAAGGGAGTTAAAAGTGCTAAAAAGTTGTTTAGGGCTGTGTGACAGGGAAGATATGAGAGATGAGAAGTAGGCCTGTTTTGCATCAGCGAGTGAGGATTTGAATATGAGAAGGGATTGCTTGTAAGCAGTGAGATGATCTATAGAAGGGGATTTTTTCCATTGTCGCTCAGCAGCCCTGGAAGCTTGTCTGAGTTTCTTGGTCAGGTTGGTGTGCCAGGGTTGTCTGTTGATTTTCCGGATTTTGTTATGTGTGAGGGGGGCAACAGTGTCCAGAGCTGTACTTATTGTGGTGTTGTATAGGGTGGTAGCAGCTTCTGGGTCTTGGAGGCAACAGATGGTAGAGAGTGGGAGAAGAGAGTCAGAAAGCAAGCGAAGGTCGAGATGTTTAAGGTTCCTGCGGGGGTGTGCTGGTGTGTGGACCGGGGGGGCTACAGAAGAGACCAGTGAAGAGAAGGTGAGTAGGTTGTGGTCGGATAGGGGGAGAGGCGAGTTAGAAAGGTTAGATAGGGAGCAAAAGCGGGTAAAGATCAGATCCAGAGTGTGACCATCTCTGTGGGTGGGAGCTGAAGACCACTGTGATAGGCTGAAGGAGGAAGAGAGCGACAGGAGTTTAGAGGCGGCCGAGTGGCAGGTGTCAATAGGGATGTTGAAGTCACCCATGATGATAGTGGGGATGTCGGCAGAAAGAAAGTGTAGTAGCCAGGTGTTGAAGTGGTCAAGAAAGATGGTTGCTGGGCCTGGAGGGCGGTAAATGACAGCTACTTGAAGGTTGGAGGGAGAGTAGATGCGAACAGAGTGTACTTCAAATGAGGTGAGCGTAATGGAGGGTGGCAGTGGAGTTGGGCTGTAGGAGCAGGTGTCTGATAGGAGAATACCAACTCCTCCACCATGTTTGCAGCCGGGGCGGGGGGTGTGAGTGAATTGAAATCCACTATAAGAGAGTGCAGCAGGGGAGGAGGTGTCTGAGGGTGTCAGCCATGTTTCTGTGAGACCCAGAAAGGAAAGGTTTTGAGAGATAAACAGTTCGTGAATGTACGACAGTTTGTTACGGACAGAGCGCGCGTTCCATAATGCTCCTGCAAGAGGAGCCAAAGGGGCAGGGGTCAGAGGAATGGTAATTAGGTTTAAGGGGTTGCAGGAATTTGTAGAAAGAGATTTGTAGTGGGACATGGAGGTGATAGTGGGGATTTGCTGAGGGGGTCCTGGATTTGGAGAGATATCACCAGCAGTGAGGAGAAGCAGAGAAAGTGTTAATAGGTGAGAATAAGAGAGGGCATGATTATGCAGCAAATGTGGTATTTGCCATAATTTACAACTTTTTTTTACACCACTAAAGTGGTGGGAAATGTTTGATATATCTGCCCATTGTTTTTTGACAGTCATCCTCAGGGCAAGGCTGGGACAAAAAAGCAACCCTGGCACACAAACCCCCCAAACCCACATCCCAAAGTTTGCCAGTTGTGTAAAACCACCGATTACAGTTGTGTTAAATCATAACTGTTCCACAGAGACCCTATTGGTTTCAAACTACTAAAAGCAGCAGCAGTTAGGCCTTAATTACATGTCCCTGATGACACTCATAACAAGATGGTCAGTGGTTCATCTGTGAAGATATCTGTGAAGGACCCGTGCTTAGTCTGTATATCTATTTTTTGCACTCCGAGCATCCTTCATCCCCCAGGCACTTTCCATTAGTCTGTGTAAAAGCTCTTATATGGGCACCGATTGACTTTTATTATCCCTAGTCATTAAGGCTATGCATGGAGCCATGTAGAAGGACCTGTAATTTCCTTGTAGTTTAAGATGGTGAAGTGGTTAATTGTATTATCTGCGGTGGTCATGATGGGTAGAAACTGAGTTAAAGTGTACAAATAATTTATTTTTCTCTCAATAGGCCCTAAACTCTGTTAATTGTTGTCATAATATAGGATATTATTAATGCACAGTTTTCCAATATATTTCCTGTATCCATTTCATGTGGTCTTCAAGATCTCTGCTTCAGTCATTCAAAAGGAATAAAAATCTTTCCTGGTCATGTGATTGGCACACCGGTGCCTAGTTAACTACAAAACAAGGCTCTGGTTTATGTAGGGCAACCACAGAGGTTGGCACTTTTTAGCTCTTACAGCTTAAAGGATAACATCCCAGAAAGTAAAGGTATTTCACTGGGATATGCAAGAATTCTGGTGTAATTTGTGCCAAAAAACTGGAGTATATGCTAAAAGTGTTTTCAGACACTTTTTTTCCAGACACAGGGAGATGCTTAGAGGTAATTGCACATGTCCTGTCAGAAAGGGGGCATGCTTAAAATGTGCCAACGTGCACCAAAATAATTATGGCACACAAAATAATAGGTGACAAATTGACAATGACATAAACAGACTAGACAGTGTAAAGGTGCGCCAAATGTATCATCCAGCATCAGATACTTTGATCATTCTGGCTCATTTTTAGACAGTCTAGTCCAGTGATGGTGAACCTTTTAGAGACCGAGTGCCCAAACTGAAACCCAAGGCCCACTTATTTATTGCCAATGTGCCAAGCCAGCAATTTAACCTGAATAGCAATATAGTATATCTTCCATGTATCATTTAGCTATAATAGCCTGCCTACATTTAATGCACTGCCTGTGCCATTCATAGTACGCACTGCGCTGATGAAGGACAGGAAAAATCAAAGGTATATTAGTACGCCAAAGACTTTTTCAAGGGTGCGGGTGCCCACAGAGAGGGCTCCGAGTGCCGCCTCTGGCACCCGTGCCATAGGTTCGCCAACACTGGTCTAGTCTAAATTGCACCCCACTGTGTTTTTCCTAGCATAAGTAGAAAATGCTGCAGACAGATGTTTGATGAAAGCCAATAATGAGGGTGCCTTCACACATGGCATAAAAATAATCCACAACAGAAATACTTTCTGCAGTGGAAAAAGTCTTCATGCATGGTTTAAATGTTCCACGTTTTGTGGATCCCTCACTATAGGAATACATAGTGTAAACTTCCACAAGGAATTTTTTCTGCTACCCCATGTGGGAAGGCACCCTTGAACACACATCAAACAATAATATTTTTTCTTCAATTCCATGGCGTTTCTTTACAAGACAAAAATCCTGCAAAAACTATATTTGAAGGATTCCTTAATCTGCACAAATAATGAATTAGACAAATTAGCAAACTGTGCACTGTGTAAATTCTATTGAATTGCTCTAACATCTAGAAATGTATAGTAACACGTCTGGACATACAGTAGAAAGGTTTAGGAAGAGTTTGCCATAGGGAAGAATCAGTGAAGACTTTATCCAAAGTCGCTTCGTTCAAAGCTTCTGAATAATACCTTACGGAGATTCGTCTATGTACAGTATTAGAATGTTTGGGTTCCGATGAGCCCAAGTTAGTTATTCACGAAGTCGCACATGACTTTGTTGAATAATTTTGGTAATTGATTTTTAAAGTGGAAAACAACTTTAAAACTTGAAAGCGATCTTGGCTTCGGTTCCGAGGTACTAGTCGGAACCGAAGCCGAGTTTGGCTTGAAGTGAATGGGAGCAGTTACTAGCTTCGTTCACTACACAATGGATAGAGCTGTTAGTTCCAACACTTATTTACACCACCGATGCTACTCCCAAACAAGTGATTGGAAGGGGTGTGGAGTGTTGGACCCCCGTCGATTAGATATTGATGGTCCATCCTGAGGATAGGGAATCAATATAAAAGTACCAGAAAATCCTATTAAGAATGAATCTAAAAAGTTAAAGTATGTAATTACTTTATTAGTATGTGACATTGGAAAGACTTTGATGCTTGCTTCCAGAAACTGTGTCATTCATGTCCATGGGTAAGTGTCCACTGGATATGAGGAGAGGTCTTCAGTGACATAGACCAATTATTTAAAAAATTAGCTTAGTTCACACCATAGTTAGCGTAGTGGTAGGACCCTTGCCATGCTGAGAGACCGTGACGTGGTGCATGATGGGCTCCGATATGTTCCTGACAGGAATATATTGGCAAAAGTCTCAGCTTTTAATATCTGCTTGTATGACTAGCTAGTATAGTCAGTGGCATATCCGTTTGGTGCATTTTTTTCTGTGATTTATATAATTATATTTTCATCCGCACAATGCTCCGTTTTGTGTAGGATGCCTTTGTGGTGCATGTGGACCGCATCCTCCATTGTACGCATTTTTTGCTGGGGATGGTCGTTTGCTGCGGTCCACATGCGGTGGGACTGCTCCCCCAGTAAAAAACATGCTACAGTGTTTGGGGTTTGAGCAGTTCCCCCATATTTGCCACTATATTTCTGTGATTTTATTTTTTTCCATAGTCCCAACCAGAGGTAGTTGGGACTATGGAAAAAGACTAGGGATTTCTGAGATGTGGAAACAGCATGAATGAACCTACTGGGCTGTTTCTGAGTTCTGAACACTCTGGCCCAACTGAGTTGGGTGGGCCCTTACTAGAGATGGGACCCTCAACCAGAAATGGAACTAGTGTCTATCAGACATTTATGGCCTATTCTCTGAGAATGCACCTTAAAGGGGTTGTCTGGTTTCCAGAGGAAATCAGACAACTCAGGGGATCGACCAGTTATAAAGAATAGATGATTACTTACCTGACAGATCTCACACTGCCACACCAGTTCTTCTGAGCAGGTCTTTGTTTTCCCGGCTGTGGTATTGATATCACGTTGGCTACAGCTGACACATGTTGTTGGTCACCGGCCTCTTCAGTGCACTGCTGAGGCAAGTGACTGGCTGCAATAGTCACTTGTTGTTGATGTGATGTCACCCAGAAGAACCGGAATAGCATGAGGGATCTGTCAGGCAAGTAATCATCTATACTTTATAACAGGTATCATACCTTAGCTGTCTGTTATCAATTCATTATTACAGTATGATCCACTGAGGCGTCCAGTTTCCTCTTTAAACTAGACAACCCCTTTAAAAGGGTTGTTCCATTTTGGAAATGTATGGCATATTAAGCTGTACAGCACCAGCCATACGTTCAGTCAGGCAAGCCTATGTTAGAGGGACAGTGAAGGAAAATCCTAAAATACAGAGACAGACTTATGTCTGGAAGACAGATATATTAGTCCTGTAGGAGACAATATGGCTGACAGGAAATAGCATGTCAAAAACCAAAGGCAGCAGAAGTCTGGAGCACAAGTGGCGGAGTTTACAAGATAAATTCTGTACAGAATTACTCCCCAAGAGGTTTCAGGAGCTAAGTGAAGTTTTCATTTTTAGCTGGAGGTACAATTAACCCTTACAAAAAGTCTAAGTTATAGAAACATATTTCTTTACAAACCAGACTGCTCTCTTAAGTAAATACCGGTATCTATAACGGTTACATGCTGCCAACTCCATGGTTCAGCAGTTTCTGAAAATGAGCACAGGAAAAGTTTAAGAATTTCTTTTTCCTGAAAAAAATGAAAACAAAATTTTACCTTGTTGGAAAAATATTTGACAAAAAGACCACTGTGTGGTTTAAGTGGCGCAGTTCCCATCACTTAATCTTCTGTTCACCAGAAAGTAAAGCATGTTCTGCAAAGTACAAGGTACAATGTATTGCCTGAAGGTCTAGTCCAAAAAAATTTAATCTTGAAAAAAAAAGGGGTCTTGCCACTAGGACCTCCAATGATTTTGAGAATAACAAACTATAATTAAATAAAATAAAATGAAAAAAGTAGTACTCATCCATTTATAAACATTGGAGTCACATTACTTGTGACCATCACCTGTCTAACCGCTGTGTGCAGCATAGACAGCAGCTAGATGGAATGGAGGTTACTCTACTGATATAGATAAGAGGAAAAACTGTAATTAAAATTAGAATCCCTGCTCACTCAAGGTTTATGAGTCCACTGGGTGGTCCTGCTCAGTGACTGACCGCTAAATCTCTTTATTCTTGTTCACAAAAGGAAGGAAGCCAATCGCTGAGTGAGACCACCCACTGGATTTAGAGTGATCAGGGATTGAAAGCTAATCTGTCATAGACAGCATTCTTCTCTATGTAAGGACAGCGTAATACAGTGACAGGTCCACTAGACTACTAGTAGTAATGGCACAATGTTTTGTTTATTAGCACCTAGATAAAATAGGGCAGACACCTTCATGTTCCCCATGCCTTCTCACCTATAACCTCTGCTGTGTATCTAACCATACATACAGTTCAAGTCTCCGAAGTAGAGATGAGGGAATCAATTCTAAACAAATCATATTTGTTATGAATTTCACAAAAATTGGTCTGCCAAACAAATCTCACTTTTTTTTATTCTCTTTGGACAGCGCAATATTGGAGGGGAAAACCATGAAGGAGGACGATAGAGGATCATGACACTGGGAGGAAGTATGGGGGAGGGACTTGAACTGATTGGCTCAGATGCAGCCAATGAGGGGTCAGTAGGCAGGCAGGCTGAGAAAGAAGACTCACCATTCTGTGTTCAGTTTGTGGCCTAGAAGAATGTCTTGTGGCAGTGTCTGACAAAAAAGTGTAATAAAGACGCTATAAGGTGAGTATAGAAAGAGAATAAGAAGATATGTTTAGATATATTTTAGGGACTTTGATCAGGGAAAGCATATAGAGAGTGAAGGAGTAAGGGACTGGTCACTCAGAGTTGTGTGTGTAATACAGCTGCTAGTTCTGCATTATAAAATCCTTTTTTTTTTTAAACCTAATTTTTACAGTTTATAGGCTTATTGGCACCTGAATAGCATACATTCTGCTCCAAATGCTGAGTAACTGCACATTTTTTCTTTTAAAAACTTCTATAAATGTACTGTTTGTAATTGGGTTTGCAATACTACAATAACGCCATTTTTATACCCATGTTATTAAAGGAAATGTGTCTGCCAGTTAAAACCAGATACTGACACATCTCCTTTTTTTATATTTTTATTTTCTGATTGCAGATTTTTTAATTCTATTTCCTGAGCTTGATTATGGGGGCAGCCATCTTACCTGAGCTATTCCTAGCAGCATTAAGAAAGCATTAAGAAAATTGCTTTACGCAGCCTCATGGTCCATAGACACGATGGACTGAAGGGGACCTCATTGACTTCTATGGGAGAGTTTTCTAGGCATGCTCTGTGACCTGCGCAGATGTCATTGTACAAGGAAAGAATAGGTAAACTTTGACAATTACCTATTGTGAATGGTGGATCTTGTGTTATCTGTCATTCTAATCCTGTCTGTAATGATCACCTGTGTGTATAGATAAGCAGGTAACTGCAGTAAAGTGATCTGTACAGACCAAGAAGTCGCACTAATTATTAGGCTTAGTGGCCAGTGGGAAAACTGCAGGATTTTATGTTTTTTGTTTAAGTATAGATATTGACATGGAAAATTAAAACAATAACATCAAAAATTCTTTAATAATATGTTAAACATAAAAAATTTTTTAAACAATAGGTCATTTTCTGAGGACACATTCTCTTCAAACATGTTACATATTACTGTAAGAAAACAGGTAGCTGCAGAAAAAGCAAATCTGCAAAAACACAATTTTCATACCCATGTTATTAAACGTGTTGCATATTACTGCAAGATAACAGGCAATTTCAACAAAAACAATACTGTAACAAGCACTATATTTTTACTGCAAAAAACGTGTTGTATTACTGCAAGATACCATGTATTTTAAACACATTTTACTACAAAAATTGCATTGGTATACCCATGTTACTGAATGCATTATTACTGGATCATACTGTGTACTCCAAAGACATTTCCAGCAAAAATTGCATTCTTATACTGAACACACTCTATTACTGCAATATATTAGATAGTTCAAACACATTTTACTGCAAAAAGTGCATTTTTTTTAAGTCAAAATAATTTTTCAAGTAAATTTGTAATACCAGTGTGCAGTGTGATTGCAGAAGGGCAGGAACATTTAATTGTGCCTCTATCTTTAAAGGGGTTCTGCACTTTGTTTTAACTGATGATCTATCCTCTGGATAGATCATCAATCTATCCTCTGGATAGATCATCAGGACCTGATCGGCAGGGGTCCGACACCCGGGACCCCCACCGATCAGCTGTTTGAGAAGGCTCCAGTTGCGCCGTGGCCTTCTCGCTGTTTACCGCAGGCCCAGTGACGTCACGACTAGTATCAACTAGCATGGGTGGGTCTAAGCTACATTTAAGTGAACAGAGCTTAGCCGCGCCCACGCTAGTTGATGCTAGTGTGACGTCACTGGGCCAGCAGTAAACAAGTAAGAAGGCCGTGGCGCTGCTGGAGTGCCGCTGCCTTCTCACTTCTCAAACAGCTGATCGGCGGGGGTCCCGGGTGTTGGACCCCCGCCGATCAGATGCTGATGATCTATCCAGAGGATAGATCATCAGTTAAAACAAAGTGCAGAACCCCTTTAAATTACAGAAAAAAAACTTAGGCCCCTTTCACACGAGCGAGTTTTCTGTGCGGGTGCAATGCATGACGTGAACGCATAGCACCCGCACTGAATCCTGACCCATCCATTTCAATGGGTCTGTGTACATGAGCGTTTTTTTTCATGCATCAATTGTGCATTGCATAAAAAATGCAGCATGTTCTATATTCTGCGTTTTTTCTCGCAGGCCTGGCCCCATAAAAGTGAATGGGGCTTCAGTGAAAAACGCATTGCATCCGCAAGCAATTGATGGTTGCTAAGAGATGTTGTTTGTAAACCTTCAGTTTTTTATCACGTGCGTGAAAAACGCATCAAAACGCATTGCACCCTAGCTGAAAAAACTGAACAACTGAACGCAATTGCAGACAAAACTGACTAAACTTGCTTGCAAGATGGTGCGAGTTTCACTGAACGCATCCTGAACGCATCTGGAGCCAATTCGTCACGCTCTTGTAAAAGAGGCCTCATGATTCTGCTAGTACCATTTAATAATTTGTGTACCAAACCTTATGATAAAATGTCTGGAAAATCGAAGAGCGTAAAATAAAAGACCTATGCCTTGTCAACCAACAATCAGAATGTGAGGAGTAGCAGAAGTAGCACCACCAACCGTCCACCCAGTAGTAGTAGTAGGCCACAAGTTCTCCTTGGCTTTCGATAGGTGTCTCTGATCCCAGTGGGTCAGCAGCCAACCACTCTAGCTAGGTCAATAGGAAACATGATTCTTTTTTAAAAACGTGGTATCTTGGATTGCTTTAAATAAAGAATATCTTGAGTTAAGTAAACTACAAATATGACTTGAAATGTTCTCTATGCTTCTTTTTTTGTGTACCCTTCTCCCCCCTCTCTTGGCTTTTTTTTTTTTATTCTCCCCCATATTTCTCCATTATACTTCCTCTCCCTAATATACGTATGAGTGTATTTCATTGACCATCTTTCTCATTGAATATACCTCATTGCTCACACTTCATATACTGCAATTGTGCACAATGTTTTCTTCTTTTTGATGTTTCGAGTTCATTTGCTTCTCTTTGTATTTTAAAAAGTCAATGCAGAAAGTAAAACAACAAAAGAAAATTTAACTTAAAGCTGTTTACAATAAACCAATAAAACAAGAACAATATAACCCCATCCTATGGCCTCTTTCACACTTGCGTTGTCCGGATCCGGCGTGTACTCCACTTGCCGGAATTACACGCCGGATCCGGAAAAACGCAAGTGAACTGAAAGCATTTGAAGACGGATCCGTCTTCAAAATGCTTTCAGTGTTACTATGGCAGCCAGGATGCTATTAAAGTCCTGGTTGCCATAGTAGTAGTGGGGAGCGGGGCAGCGGTATACTTACAGTCCGTGCGGCTCCCGGGGCGCTCCAGGAATGACGTCAGATCGCCCCATGCGCATGGATGACGTGCCATGCGATCACGTCATCCATGCGCCTGGGGCGCCCTGACGTCACTCTGGAGCGCCCCGGGAGCCGCAGGGATGGTAAGTATGCTGCTCCCCGCTCCCCGCTACACTTTACCATGGCTGCCAGGACTTTAGCGTCCCGGAAGCCATGGTAACCATTCAGAAAAAGCTAAACGTCGGATCCGGCAATGCACCGAAACAACGTTTAGCTTAAGGCCGGATCCGGATCAATGCCTTTCAATGGGCATTAATTCCGGATCCGGCCTTGCGGCAAGTCTTCAGGATTTATGGCCAGAGCAAAAAGCGCAGCATGCTGCGGTATTTTCTCCGGCCAAAAAACGTTCCGGTCCGGAACTGAAGACATCCTGATGCATTCTGAATGGATTTCTCTCCATTCAGAATGCATTAGGATAAAACTGATCAGGATTCTTCCGGCATAGAGCCCTGACGACGGAACTCTATGCCGGAAGAAAAGAACGCAGGTGTGAAAGAGCCCTAACAGAGTCATTTTTCACCTTCCTTACAGAGCCTATTTTTGCAATGTGAGAATAGCTTTGGAATGCTTTTACTTATCCAAGCCATTCTGAGACTGTTTTGTTGTTACACATCATATTTCATGTTAGTGGTACATTTCAGTAGTATTTTTTTACCTTTCTTTATTTAAAAAAAAATCACAAATTTTTGTAAATGTCCTTTTATGTTTTAGGACATTAGAAGCTTTAGAATTTTGAAAGCAATTTGTTAAATTTTCTAGAAAGTTCCAAAACTTAAATTTTTAAGGATCAATTCAGTTATGAAATTATTCAAAATTATTCAAAACTGATTTTATAAAAACTTTGTTAACCCTTTAGGTGTTCCCCAAGAATTAAAGAAAATGCAGATTTTCCATTTTGATCCATTTTTCCTGTAACGCTGCAAGGGTTCACAGCAAAACAAAGCTCAATATTTATTACCCTAATATGCAGTCGTAATTTCTGTATGGGCACATCACAAGGCTTAGAAGGAAAGGAGCGCCATATGGTTTTTGGAGGGCAGATTTTGCTGGAATGGTTTTTGGGTGCCATGTGACATTTGAAGAGAGCCTGAGGGACACCTACAGTGGAAACCCCCAAAAAGTGACCCTTTGTTGTAAACTACACCCCTCAAGGAATTTATCAAGGGATGTAATGAGCGCTTTGACACTCAACTAACAGAGTAGATAATGTGATATATTTTTAGCACTGGTAGTTTTTACATATGGGACTCCAACTTTTCAAGGTCTGATCACTTTTAAAATGTGTTACAATACATGGTGCAATGTAATGTATTGTGATTTTCAGTATCTGGAATAATAAAGGCATGGCATAGATTCTCCTGAATTGTTATTACATGGGGAATGTATGTAGTTAGTACATCAGCCAAGTTGAGGTAACAGGTCCTCTTTAAGACTTGCTGCAGACTGGCTTCACACGGCCCCAAGCTACCAGCATTCTGCAATTTCGGAGCAGGGAGGCCCATCGAAGGAAAGAAGCATTATATTTACAATTATTCTGATTGTGTTGCCGAATCTACTTGCTTGTATCTCATTGTGAAGGGATACTTACCTTAAAAGCAGTCTCAAAACACATAGGAGTGAATCAAATATCTGCCAAATATTTGTGGTGGCTGCAATATTTTTTATTTTTTTGTAAAAAAAGAAATCATGTTGGAAACACGAGTACAGGTACTAGGAAATAGGATTTGGAAAGTATTTTTATTATACCCATGTAATGTGGAAAATAATCAGGAGACAATAATAACCACACAGGAAAACCAAATGCTAAATCATGTATTTTAGCTGACATGTAAAAACAATAAATATAGAAATTCAAGAATTTACTCACTCTCATCATCACTGGTAAGGGATGCTTTATTTAAAGTGGACAACCAGTTAAAAAATACAAACTAAGGTTCAGTAGAGATAGCAGATCCACCTTTCTCTGCACATACTTTTCAGGCAGATTTTGACAGCTATCCCAAGAGGGCTGAGGTATGTCCTGATTTCAACTGTATCTCAGAACCTAGATACAGTTGAATACAATGGTGATGCAGAGATCTGTCAGCACCCTGCTCCACTATTAACCAGCCTATGCGCTCTCCAGCAGGCAGGTGCAATGCAGTGACATCAACTTACCTGCTGAGCAGGAGAGAGCACAGGACAGGGGATGATGTGCTCCATTCATCAGGGGAACGGGGCTAGGTGAGATTTACCTTTTTGTTTTAGTTAAACTACAGGTGTAGCAATATTGTAAGGATGCACTAAGAGGGCAGCACTACTGTAGGGGGGCACTAATGGGGCATACCACTGTAAGGGGGGCACTAAAGAGATAGCATTATTGTGAGGGGGCACTAAGAAGGCAGCAATATTGTGAGGGCGCAGCACTATTGTAAGGGGGTCACTAAGGGGTAATTCTTACTTTTGAGGGGTGCTTATGGGGCATAACTAATGTAGGGGAAGACTAAGAGAGCATAACTACTGTTTGGGGGTATCAAAGGGTCATTCTTACTGTGAGGGGATGCTTATGGGGCATAACTAATGTGCGGAGGCACAAAGGAGAATAACTACTGTGTAGGGCACTAACGGTACATTCTACTGTGTGGGAGCACTTATGGGACATAACTATTGTGAAAGGATACTAAGTGGCCATAACTACTGAGTGGGGCACTAAGGGGGCATAACTACTGTGTGGGGACACCTACAGGGCAATCTTACTGTGAGGGGCACTAATGGGGCATCACTACTGTAAGGGGGCACTAATGGGGCAGTACCACTATAAGCGTGGCACTAAGGGGATAGCCCTATTGTGAGGGGGCACTAAGAAGGAAGAAATATTGTGAGGGGGCAGTAAGGGGCAGCACTATTGTAAGGGAGTCACTAAGGGGTCATTTTTACTGTGAGGGGATACTTATGGGGTATAACTAATGTGTGGAGGCACTAAGGGAGATTAACTACTGTGTGGGGGCACTTATGGGACATAACTATTGTGAAATAATACTAAGCGGCCATAACTACTGTGTGGGGCACTAAGGGGGTATAACTAATGTGTGGGGGGAACTAAGGGAGCGTCTAAAATGCCGGTCTTAATAAACGTTCCCCTTAGTCTATAAGAACACATTAGTAGGTTATCATTTTATTCTACACACTGCAATAGTGGTGTTTAACTTTTTCCCCAATACATTTGCATAAAACTCGGGTGACAATTGTATGTTTACACAAGTTTTAAGTCCCTGTAGCAATACAACATAACAATTTCGTCACGTCTATAGAAATAAAAAGACACCGGTTGAGTTGCATCACAACACATTGAAAGATTTACTATTCAAAATGCTCCAGATTTTGGTGTATATGATTTGCACCACATTTCTTTTAGGCAAAGGGAATGTGGTTTAGTGGGAAAGGGGTGTAGACTACCAGAAAGGGAACATTCTAGTAAGCCAACTAATGGCTGGTATAAACATACACATTCTAGAGGCAAACAAACACTACACGGAGCAGCAGACTGCTCCCTGCGCAAAAATATATGCAGTCATTGAATATATGGATTAATATAAATGGTGTTACTGCTATACTTACTATACATGAACATATGAGACACTTTGCTCAAATTTTTTATCAACAGTGCGTGGGCCTATCCACTAACGACAAGGTGGCCTCTTTGGATAGGAACATACACTATCAGACTTGCCTCTCCTAGGCTTAGCTCTGCAAAATAAATTCAAGGCAATGTAGGATCCATTTTGTAGACCTAAGTCCAGATGAGGCACGTCTGATAGCATTAGATCCCCACCCAAAAAGGTCACCTTGTCGTTGGTGGATGGAGCAGTAATGCAGTTCAGATTAATCCATTTTCAATGTTTGCATGTGTCTTTGCTCATGGAAAAGCCTAGGAGGGGCCGAAATTATTCATTTAGTATAAGTGGCTAGTATAACTGCATGAGTTTGACGCTGTGGCAGAAGGCAGCTGACAGCCAACTTATTAGGGTAGAGGCAGCTGAGAGACCACTCTTTAGCTTGTGCCCCCGTCTCCTGTAGTACCCTGATGGCGGACCTGACTACTCACAAATGTGTCAGAATTGAATAAAATTAGACGTGACAGGATCAGGTGATAATGTACATAAGCATTTTTACATCTTCCAATCCTGTATAGGCCATGATCTGCCACCTTTGTGGTCCTGAGCAGAGTACGTGAATATAAAATTAATTCATAAGATCGACATGATCTATAACCAATGGTCAGTAGATGAAAACCATCTTCTGATAAGCACGTGTTTACCTGCTATCCTAGAAAAGTATAAAAGACTGTCCAAACTAATCCAACACCCCAACTGTTAGGTTTTTATAGAGGGAACATTACAGAGTGTGCCAGTGCCTGTCCTGCCAAGTCTAGCCTTTACGGAGCTAAATCAAAATACATATGTATGTATTCTGGCTTTACTTCAATTATTAATCTGTAATGGATAGTCATTGGTCTCGTCAATTACCGGATTCCCAGCCTGCTCAGAAATCCCAAAACATCACCTTTCAATTACTTTTATGAAAGGAATGCCTTCAAATATGAAGGTTAATCTGAAGAGAGTAAAAGGAAATCTGTAATACAGCCAATGAATACACAGCAAAACATCCTTCATGACCTCCAGCTCTGAGTGATCATTAGGACTCAGTAACCAAATAGCACTGGGGCAATGAATCACCTTCCACGCAAAAATGAAGAAAAACAGCACTTTTCTCAACTAGATTCTTATTTCATCCTAAACTATTTACTGTATTTGTGTCTGCCGCTTATAATAGACATTCCAATCCTCACATCTCTTGGCCTATCAAGACATGGTTTTACTATTTCTCATTCTAACCCCAACGGTTGACGAAAAAATATTAACAGTGGTCCTTCTAGACATGTACTGTAATGTTTTCGATCTACAGTATAGTACATGTACTGCTCTCCACCTGAGCCACAGCCATATGTACTGTACTACACTGCTCTCTACCTGAGCCACATGTACTGTACTACACTGCTCCCTACCTGAGCCACATGTACTGTACTACACTGCTCCCTACCTGAGCCACATGTACTGTACTACACTGCTATCTACCTGAGCCACATGTACTGTACTACACTGCTCCCTACCTGAGCCACATGTACTGTACTACACTGCTCCCTACCTGAGCCACATGTACTGTACTACACTGCTCTCTACCTGAGCCACATGTACTGTACTACACTGTCCTCTACCTCAGCCACATGTACTGTACTACACTGCTCTCTACCCAAGTCACATGTGCAACGGAGCAAGGACCGCAGTACGGTGCAGTGGGTCAGGATATGTGTATATATATATATATATATACATATATCTTGATAAAGGCCTCATTGAGCAGGCCGAAACATTGCGTGGATTAAAGTTTGGGGTCTTCACCCGTTCACTGAAAGCTGGAAGTGCTGCCTCGTCATTTGCTTATTATATATATATATATATATTTGATTTGTTCGTGACGCCAATTGCAGCTTGCGCAGGTACCGTAGCAGGGCTCTTTAAGATGTTATAGCTCACGTACCAGGTGAGGAATGCCAGAGGGGGATAATGTCTCTGTATAGCAGATATGGTAGTGTCAACGGTGTCTCCTACCTTGGTACGGCTGGACTCCTGGATCCTGGCTCACTTGCAATAAAATGAGTGTTGTTAATAGGAGTAATTGAGGAACTTTGGTAATAGTAAATGAGATCCAGACTGGCAATATAATCCAACTTGTCTTTACTTGATGCAGCATAAATCCACACGAGTTACAGCAATAGTCTTGGGTCCCAGCAGGTATTGGCAATATGTGGCAGGGATCAATATCTCTTCTGCTCCTATCATATGCCTGGAGAATCTGGCAGGTATTTATCTTCTGCTCTGTCTGTCTTCTGCTTGTAATGGGCCTGACTAACTGAGGAGGATTTTGGCTTCTCCTGGACTCTGGATATGTACTCACAGCTTGGCTCACAGGGAATGCTTCTTCCTGGAGGCTGGAGATGGCTGCTGTTCTTGTCAACCAGCTGAGGCTGATGGCTCAGGCTGGAAAGAGTGATCTTTGGCCTCAGCCGAGGCAAGATCCTGTCTTGGGATCCCTGTTTCTGGGAGCTCCTACTAACACAGCCTACCCTAAGCGGGGGTAGCTGATACACTAACTTAACTTCCTTCTCCTCCCCATGAGACAGGACATGGGACCAGACCTCTTCTGCTCACAGAGGAGGGGAGCTATCACTGAAATAAACTATTCCAGTCTAGCAATACTAAACTGGCTATGGACCTGATCACATATTGCTGCCACCTGCTGGTGTACAGGGAAATTACAGCATGATATAAAACAGGCCTGGAAATACATAAAATGACAGTAATAACAATATAATTATATAGACAGACAATAAAATTACACTTAACATGTTGTAGAAGGGAAAGAGAGTTTAGTAACATACTTCGGGATGTTACACATGTACTGTACTACACTGCTCCCTACCTGAGCCACATGTACTGTACTACACTGCTCTCTACCTGAGCCACATGTATTGTACTACACTGCTCTCTACCTGAGCCACATGTACTGTACTACACTGCTCTCTACCTGAGCCACATGTACTGTACTAGACTGCTCTCTACCTGAGCCACATGTACTGTACTACACTGCTCTCTACCTGAGCCACATGTACTGTACTACACTGCTCTCTACCTGAGCCACATGTACTGTACTACACTGCTCTCTACCTGAGCCACATGCACTGTACTACACTGCTCTCTACCTGAGCCACATGTACTGTACTACACTGATCTTTACCTGAGCCACATGTGCTGTACTACACTGCTCTCTACCTGAGCCACATGTACTGTACTACACTGCTCTCTACCTGAGCCACATGTACTGTACTACACTGCTCTCTACCTGAGCCACATGTACTGTACTACACTGATCTTTACCTGAGCCACATGTGCTGTACTACACTGCTCTCCACCTGAGCCACATGTACTGTACTACACTGCTCTCTACCTGATCCAC